>NC_065523.1:22565680-22724423 GCF_006386435.1 Epinephelus moara | reverse complement strand
CTTAGACAGCATCCTCCTCTCTGACACCACCATCAGAGAGTCACACTCCATTCCCACAACGTCACTGGCCTTGCGGATCAGTCTGTTGAGTCTGTTGGCGTCCGCCACCCTCAGCCTGCTGCCCCAGCACACAACAGCATAGAGGATAGCACTGGCCACCACAGACTCATTTTTTCTGGCGATGAGCTGCAGCCATCTCTCAATACTTGAACAATTTCAAAATAGTTGTCTCCGTTCGTCACTTATACATATACCCTTTTAATCTTTTCAGATGGTTTCATTTAAATAACTGCCCAGGGTCCAAAGAGGTACAATTATCCATTAATTCACTAAAAGCAAAGAAGAAAGAAATGGACATAAATTTTATTTAGAACAACTTCTGGTCACCTCACAACACCTCAGGTTCATCCTGTGACCGTTTGGAGGGGCCTGACCCTTAGTTTGAGATAGCTACATATGCATATACCATAGAGCCCGATAACTGGATCTTTGGGGCCAATACTCACATTAGGGAGTCAAAAATTCTGATCTTAATGTGTAGGCCAGTATTGGCTGATAAGGAGAAAGGAAATTTTACAGATTAAAGGCCTTTGCACACTGAGTCCAGTCTTTTTCGGGTGTGTTTTTTAATCCGTCATCCGAAAAAATATTACTACGCACAGAAACTTTACACACTGATTCCGATGCGTTTTATTGTACTATTCGTTGTAAAAATGAAAAGACACATTTCCTCCTTTGCCTCTCTCCACTGGAGTTACCTATCCGGCTGTCATCACTCCCTCCCTGTCTTTCATTTGGCACCGCAGCTGCGTGAAGCGGCGGATCTGTCCTCTGTCTCAGTCTGCACATTCTGTTTGCAGTTTACATCCTCTTCATCATCATCATCCACCTGTGTATTACTATCTGACCTGTTGAAAGTAGCTGTCTGAGTTATGAAATGATTCTGAGCGTCCCGTTCATGTGTCTTGTCGTGGATGTGTCCCGTCGCCACATTTTCCTCACCGATTCTTGGTTGAACATCTCCAAAGGCTTCTGACGGCTGCGAAAAATTTCAATCACGGACAAACGTTTCAAACCATTGTGCATCGTAATTGACACAATGTGAGGTCCTATTTATTTTTTAGTCGTGCAACAATTTCAGACAAATAAAATGGTCTCAGTGTGCAAAGGCCTTACTAGTTAACTTAAGTGTTGTTGTGGCAGTTTTTAGCCGATCTGCTTGGGAGTCAGCGAGCAATAACTGAATAGCTTTGTGCACGAGAGTTTAGTCTCTATAGATTGAGGTTGCGCCCAGAACAGTGAATACAGGGCATCTTTATACCTACACTCAGACGACAAGATGATGAGAAATTAATTGTAGCATTCTTGGGCTAAAGGAACATACCTGTTGCAACATGTTAGGCAATCGGCTGTATCTGTTAGACAGTCAACGGACTGTCTTTCAAGGCGAGATTATAGTGAATGTAAATCTCTTGATGATGTCAAGTATCAACAGATGGATACAAAAGGGGAATGCAAAGGTCACACACTTACAGGCACATGGGAAGAATGAAACGATACAAGCATATGCATTAAGAAGACAAAATTTCCACCACACTGTTAAAAATCAATCAAAGCATTATGAGTACTTTTACTGATACTTGAAGTGTATTCTACCCATTATACTTTTGTACTTAAACTGAAATGCAGAACTCTTGCTTGTAATCAAGTACTTTTATGTGTTTAATGCCACTTTTACCTTCTCCTGATAGGGTTCAAAGCTGAGTGGCTGGCGGTGAAAGACAAGCACCTGTACGTCGGCGGTCTGGGGAAAGAGTGGACCACCACCGAAGGGGAGTTCGTCAACAACAACCCAGAGTGGGTGAAAGTAGTGGGCTTCAGAGGGGATGTACGACATGAAAACTGGGTTCCCAAGTACCAATCTCTCAAGTCTGCTGCAGGAATAGAGCCTCCAGGTGAGGATGTGAATCTGGTCTCGCTTACGATTGCTTCCGTTTGTTTCCTGCTGTTTACCCTTTACGTCTGAATCTCCGCAGGGTATCTCATCCACGAATCGGCAGCGTGGAGCGACACCCTGCAGCGCTGGTTTTTCCTCCCTCGCCGCGCCAGCAATGAGCGCTACGAGGAGACGGCGGATGAGCGCCGCGGCACAAACCTTGCCCTGAGCTGCTCGCCAGATTTCAAAGACATCATTGTAAGTCGAGTGGGTCAGCTCAACCCCACTCACGGATTCTCCTCTTTCAAGTTCGTCCCCAACACTGACGACCAGATCATTCTGGCTCTCAAGTCAGAGGAGGACGCCGGTAAGATCGCCACGTACATCATGGCCTTCACGCTTGACGGACGCATCCTTTTACCTGAAACTAAGATTGGGGACGTGAAATACGAGGGCTTAGAGTTCATATAGACTGAGAGACTCGCTCTTGAGGCCACTGCACTGTTGTTCTATTTTGTTTACAATTCAGTCACTGTTGAAGTTACTGTACTCGCTGCTTCCTCTCATTGAGACACAACTCCAACCCGTAGAGGATCATCTTCAGTACACATAAAAGAACCATGGGCTGACACTGAAAAACACGGTCCCGCTTTGGGTTTTGAGAAAGTGCCAGTCAACACAAACAAAGCCAGCATGTCTCGTGGTGGATCATCTCCCTCCCAGGACAAATGTGGCCCTCAACAGTACTGTAGCCTTCCTTATAATGAATGTACAAAAGATTGATTTATCAGACTGTGATTTCTTTTCCTGAAGCATATGTTTTCATGCACATACTGTACACTCTCAAAAGGTCAAAGGTTATCTTCCCCCTTTGATCCATTTTAAACATCATCCTATACACACCGAACATGCTATTTTCAGTGAAACAACTTAAGGCCTGTTTTTATTCCTCATGAAACTCAATGTTTGAAGGACATTTTGGTGAAAAATAAATTATGTGATGTTTTTGGTGGGATGACTTGAGTAAAAATCTTGATTCCTATTTCCTGTGTCTTGTCGTTTCATTCACACGTGGGCTTTTTTTTTTTTTTGTTTATACAAAAACGGTTAAATGAAACCTGAACCTTGTCCTCAAACAAGTTGCAACAGGAGCAGTTTGCAAAACAATGAAACTGCTTTCACCTGAAATGAAACTCGGGAAAGCAGTAGGGAATGGAGAAGTGAGCCTTTGTTTTTTACTTTAAAAGGGGTGAGATTTGTGTCACAGACTCCAAAAGGGAGAAGCACATTTTTGGACGACAGCGCTTCATCACCAGAGGAGAAGAAGGTAATGTGGTTTTATTATATTTAAAAAGTTAGCATATTTTGACTTTTTAGTTTGACTTTTGACTTATAATGCACGTTTAGTATAGTCAGTTAAAATAAATTAAATTCCATTTTAATGTAGGTTTATGTTTTCCCTTTGAAGCAATAAATGCATTGATTTATATGCAAAAAGACAGTTTGCAGACAGTCCTGTTAACATCCCAATAATTCAAAGAATATTCTTAAAGGTCCAGTGTGCAAGATTTAGGTGGATATATCGGTAGAATGGAATAAAATATAATGCGTGTGCTTTCTTAAGTCTACCCAGAAATAGGAATCGTCGTGTTTTCATTACCTTAGAATGAGCCGTTTTTATCTACGTAGGGAGTGCGTCCTCATCTTCAGGAATTGTTGATGATTGCCATGTTGCACCATGTTTCTACAGTAGTTCCGAGCGGACAAACCACACTCTGGGTCCAAATAGGGCCATTTGCGTTTTCGTGTCAGCCACCGTAGTTAGTCAGCCTCGTCTGCGATGTGCCAAACAGCATAAAAGAAACACTGATTTATAACATGAAACCGCTTCATTAGGTGTTTTTGCTAGTTTTAATCACCCGGCTCATTTCTTTTGGAGAGGAGGAGAGATCTGCGGATAATTTGATTCCCGTAAAATCCTCCTGAACAACGCACACTTAGGGAATTCTAATCAGGACAAGTTCCACTTGGGTGAAATCTTCAATCCTCAATGCTTGACACCAATAAATCTCTTTAAATCGTACACACTGTTCCTTTAAATTGTGAAGTAATGAAGAACATATTTCTCACATTGCCTCTTTTTTGTCATTGTCTGTGTGTGTCAGCTTCCTACACTGGTGTTTGGAAATGCTTGTGCACAGAAACATAGTCACTCTGGGGCTTCTGCTACTTCTCCATGTCTCTAGCGCATTGAAATTCAATCTATTCAGTAAGTCATGTGAAATATATCTCATTTGTGTGAACACTTTTGCTTGAAATTAATTGTACTGAAAGGAAACAGTCTAACTGGATTTTAATGTACGACTGTATGCAATGCAATGCCTACATTTTATACATATATTCTGATCATGCACTTTCAACACAGACTGTAGGTTATGCGAATGTTTGTATAACCTTTCAGCTCTCATGACCTTGGTTAATATCCTACACCTGTGTTTGCAGGAAGAGACAAAGAGAGTAACCCTGTGCAGCAGGAGGGTGATGTGAGGCTGTTTGGCAGCACTGTTTCTGAGGGCCGCGTGGAAGTCTACCATGATGGCAAATGGGGAACGGTGTGTGACGATGGCTGGGACATGGCTGAGGCCCAGGTGGTGTGTCGTCAGCTTCGCTTCCCTGGAGCCAAATCTGTTGTCATTGGGAGGAACTATGGGACAGGTGCCCTTTACTACCGTTTATTCCCCACCAGAGGGCAGTGACATTATTGTAATGATTGAAGAGCAGTGATTTGGCACTAACACCACAAATTCAGCCGCCAAAAAGGCCACTGCATGATGTGTTACTGCCACATTGACGAATGTATTCCCTTTCATTTTACATGATAGTGTCTGGACCGATTTGGCTGGATGAGCTGACATGCAAAGGCACAGAGAAGCTTCTGGTTACATGTACTTTCAAAAGCTGGGGAGAAACTGACTGCAGCCACAAAGAGGATGTCGGAGTTATCTGTGAAACAGGCAGTACGTATCTAAACGGTCTTCATGCTCTCCGTGCTCTGTCAAATGTTAATGGATTCAATGATTTGTGATTCCAGGTACAAACATGACCATCAGTGATTCCATACACTCCGTGGACCACAGCATTAGTCTGTCTGATTACCTCGGCCAAATCTTTGACAGCGGGAGCGGCTGTGATTTCCTGATCCTGGTCCAGAGTCCTACTGGAAACAGACAAGAGGACAAGACCCTGGAGATGCATGAGACAACGATTTGCGCGCACAAAATGATCCTCTCACAATACCCACTCTTCAATGCCTCAGAGGGGATCACCAACATCACTGTCAACATCCGCCGGTCTTGCCAACCACATTTCACCTCCTTTATCAGGTAAACAACTATTAATTTAAAGGAACAGTGTGTAAGATTTAGGGGGATTTAGTGACATCTAGTGGTGAGGATTGCAGTTTGCAACAAGATTAAACTTTTATAGGTCAGAATTCTTTCAATGTTCTTTGTTCAGGAGTTTTTTTTACCATGAGCCAAATCATTCTCAGAGGTCTCTTCCTCTCCAAAACAAATAGAATTGGTGATTTAAACCAATAAAAACACCAAATAAAGTAGTGGTTTTTTTTTTACACTGCTTGTCGTGGAGGGCTTGCTAACCATGGTGGCCAACGCAAAAAACACAAAGAGCCTTATCTAGAGCCAGTGTTTGGTTTGTCCATTTTGGGCAACTGGAGAAACATGGCAGTGCAATATGGCAAACTCTGTGGACAAGGACTCGCTCCCTACGTAAATACAAACAGCTTCTTCTACGGTAATAAAAAAAAAAAAAACAATTCTTTTTTTCAGGTGATTACACACTAAAGAAAACATACTTAGGCCCTGATCACACAGAAAGCGTTTCACAGGCTGCAAAACACGAGGCGCATCCTTGCACTATCCTTCCCGTGTGATCAATTTATTTTTCATTTCACAGTAATTAGTCACTAGTTACTAAAATTACAGGCAGATGGTACTTCCTCTGGCTCTGGTTGAGGGTGAGAGGCTGTCAGCAAATAGTTTGTTGTGCACAGGGAAACAGAGATCTGTGTGGGTACATGAGACTCTAAAAGGGTGGATCACGGGGAGTACCACCAGCTGGTCCAGGAGCTTCGCCTCAATGATGGCTGTTTCCAGGCATATATTAGGCTGGCATCTTAGGCTTGTGTTATTGCTCTGGGTATTGAGCAACCTCTACGACCAGTCTCTCCTCCATTGTTTACCAACTGTAAACTTGCTGTCGTGGCCACCAGAGAGGGCCCAATTCTCATTAAAAACAATTTTTAAAAGGCGCCTCCAGCTGCTAAAACGCTTCCTGTGTGATCGGGGCCATATTCCATTTCTGCCATTCTACCCCACTAAATCCTACACACTAGACCTTTAGGATACAGGATTTATATTTATATATATCACCCATTTGCTCTTTAACATTTAGATATAAAGACAAATGTAAAACATCATAAAAAATCTAATAAGTACTCTCCAATCTCAACAGGTACATTTACACCCGCAAGGTGGATTTGGTCTTCTCTTCTGTGCAGTGCCTCCACTGGATGGCTTATAAGTTTGGGGTGAAGCATCTGATGGATGACACAGCCCGGCTGTTCTCTAAAATCATCCCAGAGGACGAATCGTTCCACACCCAGGTGTCTCTTTACGAATACGCAGAGGAGACTGGGGACTTGGTCCTCCAGGAGGACTGTCTGCAGTATATGGCCTGGAACTTCCAAAATCTGACCACGTCCCCTGCTTGGTTCCACCTCTCCGTTGAGCTCCTTGGATCCCTTCTACTCCGCTCAGACCTGGTTGTGCCGGATGAATATTTTCTGCTTCAGACTGTGGAGAGCTGGATCACAGAGAATAGCAGCTCCACCAGTTTGGAAACACAAGTCAACCTACTGAGTCGCATTCGTTTCCCTATGATCCCCGCGGAGGCACTGTATAACCTGCAGTTCAACTCTTCTCTCTACAGCACCCATAGGATTATGTATCATGAAAACATCTTGAAAGCGTTCCAGTTAAATGTTCTGCTCTTCAGCGACCTGCAGTCAAACCCAAAGTTCAACAGAGAAGATGAAGATTACCAGCCCAGGATCTACACCGCCAAGCCATGGAGCACTGATATAACTGCTGAGCACATCCGCAATCCATATGGATACTCCGGGATGCATTACCGTGGTAGGTACGATGAAATCCCAACCAAGTCACTCGACACACCTATCCATAACAGCCTGATCTTTAAGAACAACAACATTCGCTGGGATGCAACTTTCTTCAAAAACCAACATGAATGTTCACAGCGAGGCCTGAGGTGCGAGTCGTTCCCAGCAGCAAGGCTGGCTTCCCAAAACAGCCTAACCAAGTGGAGCAACATCCTCTTTCGTAACCGTCTCCTGCTCATGTGCCAAGGCAAGTACATCTGTCAGGTTCAGGACTTCAAGGACTCTCTCACCTATGTGAGTAAGGCCCAGGTTCTTGCCTACCCCTGTCCTGATGACCAGTACACCTACCGCTTTGTGGTGAGGCCAGGGTATGTCTGATCCAACACCAGGGTGAGGCTTAGTATTTCTCACATCTGATCAATTTGTCTGCTTGTTTTCAATGAATCACAATGATGCTACTTTATTATCCATGTGATTTTTTTTCATTAATCTTTGTTAATTAGCTAGCTAATTCAAGTATACTTTCCTGTTCTTTTGGCAAATAAAAAATGATTTCTACATCATTTTCTGTGTGTGTCAGCACTTTGTTCTTCTCAACAGCATCAGAAAGTATAAGTCCCAACCAGGAGTTTATCCAGATATGAGACACATAAAATGACAAGTGTAACAGAAGCACAGGAATACACTTAGTGCAGGACTTATTCCTCTGAGATACACCACACAGTGCCACAGGAAGTCACTCCTGCCTGTGGCCATTAGACTTCTCGACCCCTCCCTCAGTGCCAGACACTCTGAGTCAATAGACTGGCCTTTGGACTTGTGTCACCCCTCAGCAGTTATAACCCCATCATTTATTTATTATTTACAATAATACAACGAAACATTGTGAAGTTATTCATTTCTACAATACCGTTTTCTTATTTAATACTGATTTAATTCATATTTATTCCATTCTTGCATTTATACTTAACACAATTGTAGTAAGATACACATATTTGTACATTTTTCTGATATGTTATGTATGTTCTTTCTATTTTATTGTAATTTATCCATGCTTACATACAGTAAACCAGTAAGAACAGCTGTTACATGTCAAAATTTCCCCTCGGGGATCAGTAAAATATTTATCTTCTTATCTTAAATGTGGCCAAGGTAAATGACTCATCAGACTGGTTTAAAGCTCCACTCAAACTGGAAATATGCAGGACGTTTCAGCTAGCCTGGTTCTTAACAAAATCCACCTTAAAACACCTCACAACCTGGTATGCTTTGTCTATTTAATCCAAAACCAAGGTGTTAATAAGTGTTATGTCCTGGATTAGAAATTATATCCGCTAGTTGCCTGACAACTGGTCTCCACCATGATTTAACATGTTAACAAGAGAGCTTTAGAGGTGTTGATATGGCAGATTTTATTACCTTCAGCTAGAACCAGGCTACCTGTTTGCCCCTGTTTCCAATCTCTGTGCTAAGCTAAGTTAACCTGCTACTTGCTGTAGCCTTATACTCAGCAGGTAAATATGAGTTGCATTGATCTTCTCATATGACTCTCCTACACAAAGCAAATCAACCTATTTTCCAAAATGTTGAGCTATTCCTTTAATTAACAAGGCATCTGCCCTGATCTCATGCTCATGTGTCACTGTGTTGTCGATGCAGTGTTGTGGCTTGTGAAAATAATCCAAGTCTGGTTATCCTAAGTTAACATCCTCCCATGTGACATAGTTAAAAGTCAAGGTTATTCTCACACTTCTCCCCAACAGAGTGAAAACAACAAACTTCAAACATGTTGCCTCCATTTAGCATCATCAGATAACGTACTGAATGTGAAAGGGTGTGTGTTTACAGGGGTTTGATTGAGGATGATAGCAGTTTCCTCTTCATGAATCATGGAATCTTACCAAGCGATAATGTCTTCACCAGACTGTCTCGAGTCTTTAAACACGACTGACAGCTGCACTTTGACAACATGCGGGCATACATGCCTGGACAGGTGGCAAATAAAACAGTCATACAAAACATACAATGACTCAGGTTTCTGAGAAGCGCAGCTGACTGTGGGTGCCCCGAAGCATGACATGACAAAAGGTGATTGATCGGTTGCTCCAGCTGATGATTACATGATCTCTGTGTATATTTTGAAATGACTTTTCCACATGCACTCATGGATGAGGACTGTACAAACTCATAGCACTGTTTAGTCCAACACAGGAGAGCGCTGTACAGCAACTGTGTGATTCATCCACTAGTAATCCAGTTCCAGGTTACGTGCTTATGGTAATGTAATCACCAGAAGGAAAAGAGGGAAAGTTCAGATATTTCATCACTTGTTTTGCTGCGAGTAACATCTGGCGTGTGTTTTTATGATTGTGTCATTTTACCCAACAAATAATTACCCTGTCATGACATACTTGTTTGTTTGGTTTGCCCCGGAATTTTGAAATTATGTTTCGTTGTTTTCATGAACAATTATTTTAGTCATCTCACTTATCAGCATGAACGCCCAAAGTTTTCCATTTGCCCCTTACTCTATAGGAAAAAAGGAAGTGTGTTTGGATTACACACAAAGAAATGGAAAATCCTACATATTGTGTAATGTCAGTGAAATTCAGCATGATGTATAGGATATTAAAGCTGAGCTGATAAATATTTTCCTATCTACGTCAGAAAATGGCTACATATGCTGTAAAAGCAATCACTCATAGGATGAATCCTCATATAATTATTTCCTAACTCAGCAGTTTCCCCAAAATGTACAAAGCAGTTTAGCATCGCTGATTTAATTGTTTTACCGCAAGTTTGCTGTTTTGATGGGACTGTCCTCCAAAATACGATCACATAATTTGTTTTGACGAGCAGAAATGAACCCATATTTACATTATTTTGTTACACGGCAACCTCAAGTGGCCATAGTAATTTCTATGGGGGCAGGGGAGGAAGTCAGATGCCGTATAATAAAGGCAACAGAGGTAGATAGGTCAAACAAGCTGGACTTTCATCCAGGACACAGGTGTTTGTGTCCGTTTTTTGAGTGGTTTCATGAGACATATGTGATGTGAGATATATTACATAACAAATGTTCTTATTTTAAGCCAATCATCTTTTTTTTCTAAATCTAACCACGTAGTTTTGGCGCAACTGTGACCATTTCACAACGTTACCCACTTGTTTAAAACATACAGAAGCTAATCTGTTGTCCACCAGTAGGTGCACTAATTTAGGAAATGCTCCTATTCATTTATTTATTCATTTAATCTTTATTTAACCAGAAAAACCTCTTGAGATAAAAAAAAAATCTCTTTTCAAGAGTGTCCAGGCCAAGACAGACAACATAGAACAAGAATACAGAATAAAAACGCAAAGCTCTAAAACAAGCAATATAAAACACAAAGTAAGATTACTACAAAGAAAAGCCAAAAATTATGATAATATATACTAGAAATAAACAAAAATAGCAACTACACATGATTACAAATACCAGCTAAGACACACCGTGACATCAGCACATGGCGATTGTGTATAAAAATCCTGCAACAGTGCTTTGAAACGGCCAAGAAGAACCAAAGAATGCAACTTTAAGTCCTCCTGCAGAAGATTTTACATATAGGGAGCTGCATACATAAATGCTCGCTTACCAAATTCTGTATGTACCCTTGGGACAGACATTAAAAACATTTTGTGGACCTATGGGTCATATTCAGACATAGAAACACACAACTGATGTGGTTGTGCAAGTTGGACTTAGCAGTTTTAATTCACCCTCGTCAGCCTCTTTTAGCAGTTGTTTTCACCCTTGCAAAAAAAAACCCCTGATAAATCAACTATACACCTTGAATGGCTATAGATAAACTAAAAAAATAAACTGAGGCCACAATTTATTAATTCATGCACACAAGATATAATTCATTACCTCAATTTAAATATATAGTTCCTGGGTTTTGGTTCATTTGTGTGTGGGATACGTGTATACACAGAGAGCCAGCACAGCTCATCCTGCAGCCCATCTGCCTCAGTCCCTGCTGCGAGGAGATTAGCTTCAGAAATGGATCTTCATCTAACAGCTGGAGCAACTCAAATTCATTTCGTCATTTTTTTTCTCTGACCACTCTTGTGCTCCATAATATTCTGCCTTCCCAGCACTAGATAACAGATGAAGTTAGCAACTATTTACTGAACATAGTGAACCATTTAGCAGCTGAAGAGCGTTTGGAGTTGGTGGAGAGGAAACAGAGCTTAAAGGAGAGTGATAGTGGACTTCGATTTGTCAGGTGAATGCAACTGGTGTCATATCTTTTAAGTGTGTCAATAGGCAAAAGCTTGCCAGCACGCTCCCTGCATCAGTGTTTTCATTTGGGTCGAGCTGATAATGTATCTTTGCAGTTTGTTACCCAACAGGTCTGCATGAAACAAGTTGTAACACGGGATTAACATTGTGTTATCCTTACCGTTAGGTTTAGGCAACAAAACTACTTGGTTAGGGAAGAAAAAACATCATGATTTGGGTATACATTTTGTTACGGGGTTTGGGTTAGACGTAATGTGACGTAATTATGTGACGTAAAGTTGCTCACTGGTGCATGACGCCAAAATCCTGATTTCTTTGTTATGAAATGAGGCCCACAGAGGAAGCATACTAGAGACTGACGGCAGCCGAGTGGCTAATTTTTGGTTTAGCCCGCTGCTATCTTAAATAGGACTGAAGTTATTTAATCGTGCAGCTCTTCTAGATCTTAGAAATGATTTTAGACTGAATGGATCAAATTCTAATAGTGAAACGAGTCATTTTGGAGGGTTGCTACACTCAAAAAAATGTATCAGCTTATTTACAGATGTCTCTTTCACAATGGAAGTCTATGGAATAAAAGTATTTTTCGGCCCTATAGCATTGTGTGATGGAAAAGGAAGTTGAACGTCCATGTTTGGCCTCAAAGCTGGTTGCTGTTCCTAAAGGCTTATTTACATTGGACACGAACAGCGGTCTCCTGGGTGAAAGTCCTGTATTTACAGGCTTATTTACATTGGACACGAACAGTGGTCTCCTGGGTGAAAGTCCTGTATTTATTTGACCCATCCATCCACCCCGACCACCTTGCTATGTGGATTCTGAAAGCCTGGTGTGTCATACAGGTGCTAAAGGGAGCCTTGTGCGTTGGTATCAGATGTCGAGGCGTGTAACAAACTGTCCTGAAAGTGAGATCATACTCAACTGTTTCATCGGTTAATCAGTTAAATGCTGTCCCACACATCATAATCATGGACTGATGGTATTGTTGAGGAAATGACTACAATAATTTCTCTGTTATTTTACCAGTTAGGGTCTGTCACTTAAAAGTTCCTGTGAGCACATGCATCAGTTGCTCAAGGCGGCAGCATTTCCACCAAAACCATCACTGGAATTGCTAAGCGGAGGTTACCAGCAGACTCATGGTGACTAATTTCTACATTGTGACACCACACTGAGGACAATCGTGGTTATCTAACCCCAGTGTCTATGGCGTGATTTTAATGTTTCCAAGCTGATGTTTTCCTCCTGTCTCTGAGGTGAATTTGCTCACGCTGATTCATTGTCTCACATTGTCACCAATAAAATGCGAACAGCCATACTGATGAATGGAAAATTGTGGGAATTACCCCTGTGCCATGGCCGGGTCACATCAAAGCAAAGACGGTAAAGAGGAGGGGGCGGACATGCAGCAGGGGGATGGATTGTCGAAAAGTGTTGGTCAGGTCATGTGCGATGAGTGCAGGCAACAGGGCAGAGGAGGTGGGAGGCAGAGGATGTGGGTGAGTGCCACAGCACCCACCAGTCCCCACAATGAGACCCTCTTTTTCTGTCTTGCCGGGCACTTCCTTTGGAGAGTATTCCTGGCCTTGCAAGTCTGTAATTTAAGGGATAGAGGTTCAGGCCATTCCTGAGCCCCTTTTGGAGTTTGTAGTGGGTAAAGTACACAGGGGGGCTGCTTACATTGCACTTCTTTGACAAATCCGCCCTCTTTCAACAAATTAAAACCAAATGTTGATACAATAATCCAGATCTTAACTGGCGAGTAAAACCCCGTTCTAAAGGGAGAGTTGCAGTGTGGGAAATAGCTCAGAATGGTCATGCTGTGAGGTCATTTAAAATATGCCCAGGAGCCGGGAACACGGCTGTGATCTGAGCAGAGCCCACCACATTAGTCAGCATCTCAGTGCAAAGGAAGCCGACTGTTTGGACAGGGGGCGGCAGGCTTTGCCCAGAAGAAGGCGTCTGCTGTTCCTCTGATGCCTTCGGTAAACTGTGGAAAGAGACGGAAGCATATTTCTACTCATTTGGTCTTAGATGTGTCACTTCCTCTCACATGTCTTACTTTCTGCTCCACACCCTACATCTGTGTAGTTGTCCCTGTTATACGTCTTTTGTGTCTGGTAACTTCCACTCTGCTTACGAGTCATACTGGCTTACAAAATTTATAAGAATTTGGGAATTTTCCTTATTTAATTGATGGCATCTTACTCCAAAGATAAGGTGAATAAGTATTCAAATTTCTCTTCAAGACGAAGAAGAGGATATTAGTCATTACAAAGATGGCATTAAATTGGTTGTCCCATTTTCCTCTCTGCTCTCACTTTCTCTCCCTGCCTGTTTTTACACAGACATCAAGTAGCACAGACCTGTGGAAAAGCAACCAGGCAAAAATGCTCAACTATGGAAAAGAGTGGAAATATTTGCCGGAGTGGCCAGAAGACCGACAGTCGGTCGCCAAATATGATGTCAGGGAGCGAAACAGCCACAGCAGATACAGTCCTCTCTCCCTCCCTCTCTCCTGGTTCTCTTCATTATTCATCATCAGCTCTAATCATCAAACACACCATGCCCTCACTGTGATCTCTCCCTTCCAAGCCAGAATCAACACGGGAGGCCACAAAACCCAAAATTCTCGAGATCCCCAGTTTCCTGAGGTGGTGTTGCAGAGCTGAACTTTCCAACAAAAGAGCCATCTATTTTTGTGCTTGAGTAAAGGATGAGGAACAACTGAAGAATTCGACTATAGCATAATGTTTCTTTCACAGACGAGCGGAGGGGTTTGGGTCGCTTACGCTTGGGGGAATCGCCGCCAGATTGAATCTATTAACTTTAAGGGGATGATGTCACTTCTCTCCACTCCTCCACTCCTTCTTCATACTTCCTCAGTATTTTCATTGGTTACAAACAGTGTTTTAATAGTTACAGAAACTGACTGTGCATGAATAAACACTTTCACTGAATTAAAACCACAGATAACTGTGTGGCGTAGGCTGACAATTACACTGCAGGACTCATGTCAGTTTTTTCTAAACTGTGAATTATTATTAGCGTAAATTTTTTGAATAATGTTTCAAATGACAATGTGATAATGTGGAAGGGGTCGCTCGTAGTGATGAATTATCACCTGAATCTGCAGCTCCTCTTGGCTTTACAGAGCTTTATAAAGTTCAGCTTATTGTTTGGCTGTGTGGCCCACAACTTTACTGTTTTGTTTCACTCTCACCGCTCTCATAGCGATGTTTTCGGCTGCAGCGGGCAGCTGTTTTCAGGGCGTAAGCTCTAAAAAAAACCCACAGTACACTCTGCTCAGCACCAAACAGCAGAAAGACACAGCAGGGGAACATATAGTGTATATATATATACTATATAGCAGCCAAAGAGCTAAATATTTTCCTACAGAGTTGGTAGAGACCAAAAATAGAGCTAAAAGTAGATTAAAATTGTACTTAAATTCGCCAGGTGACCACAAACATGACCCCAGTTGAATGTTAATGTTGCTCCATAACTGCTGGATGTGTAAGTAAGCAACTGTTAGCTAACAAGTTCACCATAAGGTGATGATGATACGTAGTGTTGTGTTTACAGCTTGTTTTTGTTTCCTCCAAGTGACTGTAAAAATCAGTTATTGCAGGTGTATGGTACGTATTACATTGCGGAATTGAGGAAATGCAAAAAAAAAAAAAGGGAAGAACATACATCACAGCAACATTGTGTGTTACCACATGTGTTGCAACTGCTGTAAATACTGTCAGCAACATGTAGGTTACTACACAGATAGTGTAACCTAAGGTTGGAGATCAGATGGAGGTCAGTCCAGAGCGATACACCCTCACACCTACTGGTCAAACTTCCATTTAAGGAAATCTTTGACACAATTAAGAAGTTTAAGTCAGTTTTATGTCTGTTTGTTAAATATAAGCTACCTCAAACAGCTGGTTAGCTTAGGGATGGGGAGGTGGACTATTTTATTGCCTCTGAACAGTTGCCAGGCAACCAGCGGAGCCTCCAAGAAGTTAGTGGTCCCAGCCAAGAAACAGTCCTACACAATATATAGTGTATTAATGAATGAGCTTTATTAGAGATGATGGGAGGCAGACTTTCTCACAGTTGGTCAGAGCCAATTTGTTTTCAGTTGTTGCACTCAGCAAACCGGCTGCTGTAACTTTATAATTTACATAAAGATACAAAAGTATTGGTCATCTCATTTAACTCTTGGCAAGAATATTTAAAGGTATAGTTACTTCCCAAGATGTTCAAGTATCCTTTAAAGGTCCAGTGTGGAGGATTTAAAGGGATATATTGGCAGAAACAGAAGTTTAATGTATTAAGTATGTTTTCTTTGGTGTAGAATTGCTGTGTTTTTGATGTGCTAGAATGAGCCATTTATATCTTCACAGAGAGCAGGACCTCGTCAATTTGGATTGACAAGTTGCATCGCCATGTTTCTACAGTAGCCCAAAACAGACAAGCCAAACACTGGCTCCGGATAGGGCCATTCACGTTTTTGGTTCGGGTATCATGGTTAGCAGGCCTTCTGTGACAAGAGTGCTGCTTTTTTAAATATAAAACTGCTTTATTTAGTGTTTTTACCGGTTTAATCACTGTGTCCAGGTTTTTGGGGTTTTGTTTGTTTTTTTGGAGAGGAGGAGACCTCTGCGGGTAATTCGGCTCAAAAACCTTATGTGCATTATGCCCATAAGGTGAGCATATAGTAAGTTATAGGCGGGCATACATTAGCAGGTGCTAGGCTAGCAGCCCGTCGCCAGCACAGGAGAGGAAGAGACCTCCTGAACAATGACGACTGAAGTTTCATTTTGTTGCAATCTGCAGTCCTCACCACTAGATGCCACTAAATCCTCCTAAAGAGAAATTTATACTTGTGCGTCAGCTCTATGCAGAGCCGACGCCATAGCCTACGCATGCTGTAAGCATTTATACTTGTGCGGTGGTGTGTCTGTGTCACTCTGCAGTTACACCTCCAAAACACTAGTCGGCGGTGGGGTTTCTGTGAAGTGCTGTAAAATAAAGTTGATTCAAAGCACACATTTAACATGGCTTAATAGTGACGATTTCAAACACAAGTACACAAATTGGCGTCACTATAACTCACAGTATTCACATTTGCTGAACACATTTTCTCCACAAATACAACATGCTAATATTTTTAGCACAAGCCTATGGTATTTTACATTGTATAAATTAGCCTAGCATGTAGCAGACTTTTCCTCTACTCATATGAAGCCAGGGACAACAGCAACATTTCACGAAGGTAACATTAAATTTCGGCTGCATTACAAGTCACTAGGTTCACTGACAAAACATATGGCATTTTACATTGTATAAATTAGCAAAGGGATGAGTGGAGATTTCCTAAATAAATCACACTCAAGACTTAAACTGCTATTTTTGTGGAGGCTTTATCATCTTCACAATTTATTGTTTCTTATCTGTGAAATTAAAGTAAATAAAAGCGTCGTTTCCACTGAGGGAAATGGTTTCCGTTTTCAAAAATAGACAGGAGGTCTGCGTCGGTGCAAGGTATAGTAACATTTCTGGGGAGGTGCACGTCAGGCTACAGTGTAGGCTGTGCATAAATGTAGAGCCTACACCGCAGGTATGGCGTTGATCCAACACAGAAGTATAAATCCAGCTTAAATCTTATACACTGTTCCTTTAAATTTACCGTGGATGTTCATGACTTTTAGAAAATAAATCCTGGGGACCCTCTGACCTGCCTTTTGCTCCATCATCAGGCCAGAATTTCCACATGCACACACACAGACCATGACCAGTTGGCCATGAATTTCACCAGTGTCCCTAGAGGGTCCATTACATGAATAATCAGGTGATTTTCCTTTTCCATGTTGGAATGGCAAACCACAAAAAATAGTTGTCTGCTTTCGTTTTCTGTACTTACAAAGATAGTAAGATAAGGAAATATCTCAGACATAAGACATAATGTCCCCATTTTTTTCCAAGCTATAATTTCATGTCCTTTGGTGATGGTCAAGTTGGGATGTTAAGGTTTAAATTAGATTTAAATCTTGTTACTTAGGGGGATTTGGTTGAGATATGGGGAAAGTTCAAGGTCAAAGTTAAGGTAAAAGTTGAGGTCATGATTTGGGGAAATGTTTGACACAAAGGGAGAAGTCAGAATTGCACTTGTGCGTGTGGCTGAGGGTGTACCAACAGATGTTGCGTGCATCACACACAATCATCCACTTCTTCATGCGACAGTATTGTGACAGAAGGTGACGGTGGGGTTTGCGGGGGTGGATGTAAAGTTGGGTGCCCCTGACCTCCACAGTGCTGCTGCTGCTGCTGCTGAGTGTCTGCAGGAGGGGAGGAGTCTGCAGCCTGCCTGCAGTAATAAAACGCGGCTGCTCCTGACGGTAGTGGAAAACAGATTTTGGAGGAGGAAGTCTCTGCGCCTCTGTCTTCAACAGGAATGAACTCCCTCTCATGCCTTGTGCATCTCACACTCTGACAAGTGGACCGTGTGTTAGGCTACTCACTTGAAGCTGGGGACATTTCCTGCTCATCTTCTCTAGGCTGCTCAATTGTTACTTCACTTTTTTTTTTTACCCTCACCTCTTTAAATTAATTTTTTAAAGATGACCTGGACGGCGAACAGTTGTTTTGTCACTCTGGCCATCCTGTTTCTGTGGCGGGTGGAAGAAATAGCAGAAGCCTGCAGCTGCTCCCCATCGCATCCTCAGCAGGCGTTTTGCAACTCAGACGTCGGTAAGTTGAACCACAGAGTGAAATGAATGAATCTAAAGCAGCATTTTAGTTGTTATTTATTTGAATATATCATGTATGTGAGGATCATTTCTTTTATTTCTGGCAAAGAAACTGTAAATGCTGAGGAGGAAAACTTCCCCTGCTCTTGTGTTTACAATTACAGGGGGAGGAGGATGGAATTTTCTGTCTCTCAATCTTTCTTTCCACTGCCCTCCTCTCTTTTTCCTCTTCTCTCTGTAATCATCTGTTGATATTCATGAGCCTTGGTAGTGACAGTTTATCTTATTTGCCTTCCTACTTTTTGATCTGCAGCACCCAGTGTAACATATTTGAACAGTTTTGCTGACAAAAGCATTTTTGCCACATCATTGCCTCAGTTTCCCATTGTTATTCATACCCCTCTAACTGTTATTTGTGGAAGTTAATGCTTTATGAGAAGTCAGCACAAAACAAGGTGTTTAATTCTGATGAGTAAATAATGATTCCTCCCATCCTCATCTCAGCGGTTGAGAGGTTTAAGGTGCACTTCCTTAATGACTACTAAACAGCAGTTTGATTTACTCACTCTCAAAGGTCATGTGGATACTTCCCCGTTTTATTTTTTTTTCACCCATCACAAAAAACTGCTTGTTGCCGCCTCCAACACAGGCCTTAAGCTAACGAGAGTCCCAACAGTGACCAGCTTGTGCAACTATTTAAATTGGTGGTTTGCTGAGGGTCTTTTTTCTCGGTTGCGAGCTGGCCGAGTGTGTGGTATGTATACAGACGCTGACTTATTCAAAGGTTTCTCTTTACCATTGGATTCCATGGCTCTGGAGGGTGAAGAAACCACACTATCCTGCCAGAGAGGGTTTACTGTAAAGGGAAAAGTCAGCAGTTCCTAGCAGTTCCCTTGTACCTTTTTAATTGAGATGATTTAATTTGAGTTGCAACTTCTCAGATTCAGCCAGGTTGATAATGTAAGACACATGAGGAGAGTGACGTTGCCTAGGATGACATTTAACTTGGGTTTAACTACTATTTCTTGTTACAAATGTGGGTATTGTAGGCCACTGCTACTACTACTAATAATGATGATAATGGAGGTTGTAATAACAATAATACAGAAAGTCAATTTCTCCAATAATCTTGATGACATGACATATTCTCAGTTTTCCTAAACTTAAACCAAAAAGCAAATACACTAAATTTTAAATGCATCTCTCTTTTATTTTTGCACACTGTGCTTTGCTCTACAGTATGAAGAGGTGCCTAAAAATTCAAATCTAGATGCAGGCTTTCAATCATTTAGTCAGGTCAAGGGCATCAGGCTCTTTCCTGTGGATTCTTTTACACCTAAACCAAGGTAAACCTCGATAGTCATCAGAGCCAAGTTGTTCGGCAGTAATCTGATTGGATTTCGGCTGTCAGGTTGGATCAAATCTTCAAATTAGATTGCTCAAAAGAAAGAAAAGGTTTCTGAAATTGGATTTGATCGTGTAATACAGTCATGGTTTTGATCTGGATTAGAAAAAGCAAGAAAAAAAAGACACACACATTCCAGCGTCCAATGGTGCTGGATCGAATAAATACTTGGCAAAGTAGAAACAGTGCAGATCTATTTGTTTTTTTCCTCTTCAATCTGGATCAAACCTTCATTACGTGTTGTTTAAAACCTTTTAGTGGGATTGGGATACCTTTGATGAGAAAACAACTGGATTCTCGTGATCCCAATGGAAAGTTGGATTTAGGGTGGAATTCAAAAAGAAAATGCAGGAAAACTATTCAATAGGTCAAATATTTATCCATTAATTTATATTTTGCACTTGATTTGTTGAACCATTACGTAGATTAAGTAGACATTAGGCTACCTAGTAAGCCTTTCAGTAGAGTAAAGTTAAAATAAATTAATATATAAAATGAAATAATCCCCCAAGTAGCTGTCAATCAATATCAAACAAAAATGACTCAATCTTAACTTTCATTTATCGCTTTATATTAATGATAGCAACACAGTCAAAAGTAGTTTCTACCAATGGTATCCCATGCTGCTTTGAAGGACCCCACACTCACTGTTCTACCTGTTCTTTACATAGCTGGTAGCATACATTGTGATATTTAGTCTCACTTTTATCCCGATTTAGCACTTTACAAAGTTTGTGTCTGTATCAGGGTGATCCAGTCCAGTGTTGCTTTGAAAAACAGTCACAAAAGTAAGATTGATCAGCTGATCCCGGACAGCAAAATCCAGATCATTCTGATATAGATTACATCTTTTGAAGAACTGGACCTCATCACCAAGGTCAGGTCCTGACATAACCTTAACCCCCCCTGCTCCTGCTTCAGCACCATGGATAGACCCTCCTACTTTACATAAACCACCATTTTGTCAAGGAGATTGGCCTCTGTAGCCAAAACGTTCTTGAAAACCTGTTAATGTGTGATGTTATACGCTTGTAAAGTCACATACAAAATGAATGGGTGGCTGAATCTGCAAAATTATGAGATGTTATGTTGAGCTGGCACAGTCAAAATAAAGGTCATTATCTGCCATTGCTAGCTCTGCCTTTACAGGCTTTTATCCTGCCAGTTTTCATATTTAGTTTAGTTACTAGTCTACTATCATCTGAAATGTGGATGATTAGTATGTGTTATAATATTTTATTTTGATTAAATGCAGTTTAAGTATGAAGAAAATCATCTGTGGGGTATTTCCATGCTGATACTGTGCAGTAAGAGGAACCCTTACTTACTGTCAGAGATTTTACTGAAGTGAAAATTACTTAAGTTGCACAGACAGAGTCAGTCAGTGTCTGGCATCCTACGGAAAATTACTCAACAACATGAGTAGTTTGCAGATGTAGTTACAGTGTCTGAAGTGAAACTTCAAAATTAGGAAGAACAGTCAAAGTTTGCAGAAACTACACTTTTTGTGTGAGATCATTGCATCACTGGGTCCCTTGCAATGTTTTGAAGATGATGATGTAGTGTTCTCGTTGTGGGCGGTAAAGCTGAGATACAGTGAAGAGCAGAGGTAAAAGTACAGACTTTGAAAAAACCTAATTAAAAGTACGAGTAGGTCGCAGGGTAAGCCATTAATCTTAAAGTCTGATCAAAGCAAACTGTAGTTTTAACTGGTTAGTTTCCACCTCTGCCCCCGGCTGACCTCAGCCGTGTTGCCGTATTTCATTACAGCCTGGCTTATTTCTCTCTCCCTATATATAACGCAGTAAACAAAAGCAAAATACTAGGTCAGCTATGAACATGTAGTTCCATTTGTCTTGTCAAAACAGACGGAGCAGGAACAAAAAAATCTTTCCTCATAAATTGAAATCCATCCCTTGGGTCCTCGGCTGAGGCAGAGGGAGGAATGTTGGGCAGTCATATGCTGCGCTCATTATGTATTTGCAGTTTACTTCACGATCCTCTGCAACTGTAGAGTGTACCTTTTTGAAAACAAGGAGAGTGAATCATGTGAGATCTTGAGAGAAAGCCAACCTTCTAACGTGACTTCCGGTATAAACAGCCCCTGCGCTGCAAGCTGTGTAAACAGAGTAGCCATTAAAACCAGATTGAGTATGTGCATGCTCAGCTGCTTTAAACTCTAGAATAAATGGCGATAATGCGTTGCAACGATCTGTCCGGCAGGTTCACTTAATGTGCTCCCTGAAAGTAATACTTTGAGTAATTACATGCACCTTTTATAATACTGCATGTGAACATTTGTCACGTGCAGAATAAAAGAGTAAACACTGAAATGTCAAGGAAAACTGTGGTGCCAAAAAAGACAAACTATCAGCATTTTCTGGCACTGATGGAACGATGACGCAGGTTTTTAACAAATTTCATTTTCTGAAAACTAAACAAATGAATAACAGTGGATTAAACCCATGCATCCTTCGAGTGATTCAGCCGAGGAGTCAGTTTGAATTTGTAGCTTAGTTTTTCTCGTTCGGAGTCCGACCACTTTGTGGCTTCTTGGAGAGGAAAATGGATGTACAGGCCCTGCAATTACATGACATGCTCCTGCTTTCTTCTTTTTCTCTTTGTTTTCTAAAGCACTCCCATGACCACAATACTACATACAAAATAATGTGTTTATTGTTTGGGTAACTAGAAAATTAGATGGTTCCCGTAGTTCCCAGTTTTCTGAAACTTGGGATTTTTGTATAGGGCTTGGTCAGCCTGTTTGAGAAAACATCATCATGACCTATGAGAATTAGGTATACACTGTTTATCAGCACAGAGAATTAGGCCTAAATGACTTAAACTAGCGGGGTAGTGTGTAGTGCTTCAGCAGAATATGCATCAGTTCTGCATATAATGAATGGAGGAAAACATCTTATTATAAATTGCCTATTTTTAGCACGTTGACTGCAAGTTAAAGAGCTAACTCTCACCCCCGCAAAGTTGTTCTTAAAGCTCAAGTACTCAAATTATATGTATCATTCACATAAACCTTGCATTTCAGTGTTTTTTTTACATACTGTGCATATTTTCACCTGCCCTACTTTACACTAGGAGAGGGAGAAATGATCTGTGTGGGATTCTGCACACTCAGGCGAAGGGGATTACCACTAATCCACTTTGTAGCCAGAGAAGTTGGAGAGTTTCTCAGCCCTGCTCGCTCAGAGCGTTTGACAGAGTTTGTAAACCAAAAACCATCTTCGCTGGTTGTAGATTATCACTCCGCGTTGTTTGTCTTCCTAAACCGTGCCTGTCGTTCGCGCAGCTTGTTTGTCAGTCTATCTGCTACTTCACAGCAGCTCTGCAGAAAAAAAAAAGAAAAAAGAAAGCACACAGCTTGCACAAGTCAGTGTTTTGCACATTTTCCTGGCCACGAACGAAATCCTCCCTCTCTCCTTTGTGCTCCCTGCCTCCTCTTCTCCCTGTGTGACAGTGTTGCTTTAAACGGCTGTCTTCTCCCTGTATACACAGGGCACTGTGAGGCTACCTCTGCAATGTGACTGCTATTCCTGTCCGTCCTCTCCTCTGTTCCCCCTGCTTGGAGAATGCAGCCATCCTCATCACTCCATCACTCTCTCCATCTGTGCACACACTCTCCTTTTCCTCCTGTTTTTCTTTTTCTTTTTTTTTTTTAAGGGTCGGCTCTTTAGACCCTTAAAAGGAGATGTTCTCCAAGCTCCTATTGTCATCGAATTAGGGCACATATGGTCCGCAGCTTCATACCTTCTTCATATTAAAAGCAAATGAAACGGCTTGATCTTATTTGGTAAGGAAGTGGGCTAGTGATGGTCTGAGGCAGTCGGTAGCTGCCACCTTGAGAAAGCGAGGGCTTGAACTGGAACTTCAGAGGGAACATCTGGTTAGCATTAACTCTGTCGCAAGTCTCGACCGCTTAGTAACTTGATTTTGAATATGATTTTGTCATGTGAGTGTGCAGTAATCCACAGGTATTTAACAATGCCTGGCTTCTGATCAGTGATACGCTGTGCTTCAACAGTTGGATTCACATGACAAGCGGTGATTGTGAAACACATGAGTCATATTTTTTTTGTTGAATACTCAGTTTTCAAGCTCAAAGGCTCATCCGTATGGCTCTGATGATATTTTTCCACTTGAACTGTTATATTTTTTTCCTCGTCCAAACCTCTCCGAGTCTGGGAGCTGGAACTTCAGAGTGCAAGAGACGGAGAGAGAAAGAGAGAGAAGGGGAAAGGCTGCACACGAAAGGGAGAGAAGGTTGATTTGCATGTCAGCACCTCTATCCAGACAGAGAGGCAGGCCGGTAGAGAGGCCTGTGGGGCGAAGGGGAGCATTCTAGTTCAGCTTTTTCAAAGATTGCTGACTGGCTTCCTCATGCGTCGGCCCAGGAGCCTGGGAGCAGGCAGCACACATTCCTCCCTCTGATTGCAGCTGATGAAACACTCATGTTGCCTCTGTCTTCCCAGCACCTGGCACATGCACACTCCTCAGATCCAAGCCACAGCAATGTGTTGTGGCTGACTCCAGCATGCCAAACGTGGGCGTGGCTTCGATCAGATACAGACAGACCCAGATCCTGTTGGGTTTTACCATAACAATAGTTTTTGACCTGTCTTTAAATAGAGCGAATGTAAATGTGGGTTGTTCTTGTCTCTTTGCAGTTATCAGGGCAAAGGTGGTTGGACAGCAGGAGGTTGACGTTGGCAACGACATCTATGGAAACCCCATCAAGCGGATCAAGTATGACATCAAACAAATCAAGGTATGTGCGGATAAAGCTACTGTTTTCATGCTGGGGTATGAACTGAAGTCCAGCATGAATCTAAATGTACTTTCCTCTGTTTGGATTGTCAGATGTTCAAAGGTCCCACCCAGGACTTTGACGTCATCTACACTGCTCCCACCTCTGCTGTGTGCGGAGTGACCCTGGAGACTAATGGCAAGGAGTATCTCATCACAGGTACAACTTTTACCACATTAGAAATCACACATTAAAAAATGAAACAAGATTGTTCCCTGATATGTATATTCGTTTTCATGTCATCTAATGCACTTTCCTTCTTCTACAGGCAAAGTGGAGACTGATGGGACGATGCACATCACACTGTGTCACTTCATCGAGCCCTGGGACACCTTGAGTGAAACCCAGCAGAAGAGCCTGACTCAGCGCTATGAAATGGGCTGTGAATGCAAGGTAGGCACAGATAAGTGTCAGTTTCTCTGCTCCTCTTTGGTGTGGGTTGAAATGCCATAACTAAACTCAACTAAACTCAACTGAAGAATCAGTGGAAAACATTCAAAGCCTCTGTATTATTCTGTCGAGGTTCCTATCTTGGTTCTTTCCCTAAGATAAACCAAGATCTACAACCTGTTGAGAACCTTTTAGGCCCCTGTATGTTTTTAGAGGTTCTCTACAAGTAAATAATGTTTAAAGCCCTGATTTAAATGAGTTTCAGCAGACCTCAGGTACTCAGTGAGTTTGTCCACCAGTGGGGAGGACAGAAACTAAGAACCAGTAGAAAACCTTTTAAGCCGATGTGTGGTTCTTTAGAAGTTTTCCACGAAACTGAACAAAACAAGACGAGAAGAGACGAGACTAAGCTAAAGAGCCAGTGGGGACACTGTATTGTTCATCTGGCCATCTTTACTGGATCTTAAGTTTGGTTTAGTTTACTGGGGAAAGAATGCAAACAGTACAAAAAATTGCCTACAAAGGGCTTATTTCCAGAGAATAATACATTAAAGCAATGGCTTTCAACCGTTTTGCCCCCATGTTCAAAAAGAAAAATATTCCAGGTTTAAAAAAGAAACATGTTGTGTTTCTCAGTTTGCATTTAGTGCAGGATTCTAATCTTTTAAGCCAACATTTCATAAGAACTGATTAATAATCATTCATATTTTAAGTAAAAGTGGCATTTAGAAGCAAATCAATGAAGTATATCTTATCTTATCTTATCTTATATTGACTTGTCCATGGTATTATCTAGCATTACTCATACATATAGTGCTATATGATGTGTCTGATGGCTCTACATAGCACTATTTGACAAAGGTGGTGTACAGCACTGTCAACAGATGGGTGCTATATAGCAGCAAAACAAGTTCCCCTATGATAACAAGTCAAAGAACCACTTTTGGGTACTGTTTAGCACCATTTTTGTTTGTGTTTGTTCAAAGTTTAATCTCTAATCTTGGTCTCTTTGCCGATCCTCAGATCACCCGCTGCACCTCCATCCCCTGCATGATCAGCAGCCCGGCGGAGTGCCTGTGGTTGGACTGGATCCTTGAGAAGACAGTCAATGGAAAACAGGCCAAACACTATGCTTGTATCAAGAGGAGTGATGACTCTTGTGCCTGGTACAGAGGAGCAGCACAGCCCAAAAAGGATTTCCTGGACATCGAAGACCCTTAACTCCACCACTGTCCAACAGTCTGAGGATGTCTAAGATATACTAAGATACAAATACCAAAAACACAAATAAATACACAAGTCAAATTCTTATTTTTGTTTTTCTTGTTAAGAAAGCCATAGGGTGTGTGCTCTGTGGTGAGGTTGTTGTTTTTTTTATTTGCAGGACTCATTATGTTTTTAATCAACAGTCTTGTGAATTCAGCACT
This sequence comes from Epinephelus moara, assembly GCF_006386435.1. Lineage (NCBI taxonomy): Eukaryota > Metazoa > Chordata > Actinopteri > Perciformes > Serranidae > Epinephelus > Epinephelus moara. The sequence goes on along the minus strand of NC_065523.1, from coordinate 22,698,215 downwards.
TTCAGACACTTCTACCCCTTAAATCCAAAGCACTTCGTCATAAACCACTTCTCCCTCAGCTGAAATAAAGGGATAATCATCACAATTCAGTATTACTGTTCATAGCATTTTTGTTCTTGAACTATTCATTTACCTTTTTAACCAAAGGTGTTTTTAAAGTGAACTATAATTCCTATAATGCAACACATACATAGCTGTAACTCAAATTTGAACAATTCTGTGAATCTGTGTGTTCATAAATAACATTAGCTGGCAACCGGTGCCTTGATTTGTGACAGCAGAGCTATCACGAGGAGCGAGCGCCGCCTCCTGCCTGTCCTGCTTCAGATTCTTTCTTGTGCCAAGTATTCAAAACTCTTCCCCTCTGTTTTTTTTTAAGGTGTGGTTAACCTGTTTCGAGTAAGCACAATCAGTGCTTTTGCAAATTGCTTTTCTTTAAATAATCCTGAATAGACAAGAATGCACTTTGAATACAATTGTCACAGCAGTCATATTGTCTCTAATGAAAAATGTCTGAAAGAGGATTGAATCCTCCATTTTGTATTTTGTATTTTTTTTTTATATTACAGCTCTTTGTAATGCTTTAGTGCAAGGGCATATTTTATTTAAGGAAGTTATGTGATTCATCATATTCTATTAAAAACAAAGCCCATGTTTTGATACTTTTTTGTGACAAGTGACACCATTATAGAAAGATAAGTCCAAATATTTTAACACACATTTTTGTGCATTAAAGGTCAAATTGTAGGCCTGAATGTTAGCTGTCTGACTGGCTCCTCCTTTAGGACAACGGGTTAAAGAACATATTGTAACCAATCATCCATTTATCGACAGAGCCTTGACCATTAAAGTGTTGCGCAAATGTCTTGTGACTTTGATAATTAATATGAGAGTGTAAAAAGATTCTTAATTTGAAAACTGTAGTCAAGTATGATGTCTTGTGCTGGTTTCACATGAGACGTTTTTGAGATGATTTTTGCATGCATGTCCAGCTGAAACAATACTGTACATTTTGACTATTATATTAAATGCCAAACCCTGTTTTGATGCTTTGCATGGTTATTTTCACATCAGTGGTTCAAAGACAAGACGCACATAAAATATACAAATACACTTCTATTCAAGGGGAGTAGACAAAAACAAACAAAACCCAGCATAATATAATTTCCAGTATTTAAGAGACTTAAAGGCAGGGACAGTAGTTACAGTACCATACACTGCTTTGCGACACTATAACAGCACTCTGCTGCCCCTTAGTGGAGACAATGTGACACTCACAGACATTCCTTCACGAGTCTGTCCATGTGCAAAAAATTGCAATCATCAAAATGATCTCTGACTGTCAGGATAGGATTTCACGACATCAAACAATATATTGTATTTACAGTATAGTGCACTGTAATATATTGGTTCTATTTGCAGATGTGAAAGGATGAAACGCAAGCTTGATCTTTTCTTTGATGGTATTGTAAGAGGAGTGACTATTCTAGTATGTTATTCAGTTCAAATGCATTAAGTTAAATATGTCTGCATACCCAATATGGATTAAATCTGCGGCTATTTAACGATGATAAATATTATTAAAATGGGTTGCAGTAGGGAAATTGACACAAGGAAAGCGATTTAATTCCTCAGGGGATTTGGATGTGATAGAAAGGCAGCTTCGCTTCAGCATACGTGCCTCATATATTTGCAGCAGCGTCCAATCGAGGGTTTTCTGACGCTCCTTGTTACCACCGTACATTAAAATTTGCTCAGATGAATCGCGCCGATAGCATCAATGGTAAACAGCGCTGCCTGGAAGTCACGTGTGGCTCTGTCCCGATAGCGCTGCGGCAGCTTGACCGCTCATTGGCTGAACCTTGCAGCTACGGAGTGACCTGTCCTCCGATTGGCCCGTCATCCCTGTCAGTCATTGTTGTCCCCGCCCTCTGATAATGCAGCATGGGCGAAAATACCAGACTCGAGAGCTACAGCTGAGGAAGCAGACCCCTCTATCGTTAACGTTTTTGGACGATTGAACGAAAGGTGAGTGAACAAACGGCGTTTGGGTATACTTTTTATTTGTTAGCATATATTTCCAGGGTGATTGTCGTTGAGCAAACGGTCAAGATGTGGCGGTTGGGGGTTGTTAGCCACCTGGACGCTGAGATGCTAACCCACATTGCAACACTGAGGGAGGTTAGAGGCTCTCGCCACGTTAAGTTAGCTCGCTGGCTAATTTGCTGCTGACACTGTCAAGCGTAGAAAGACAAAATGATACGGTAGGCAGCAGGAAATGGCGGATAATTAAACATAGGGGGATAGTGGTTTATATCAAAGTCATGTCAACGTTTTGTCTCCGGACTTGAGACCGTTGAAATCGATGTTAACGGTAACTATGCTCGGTGTTAGCATGTTAGCTGTGATGAGTGGCCCTAAGAGTTGATTAGTGCACAGAGGCTGCCCGGCTAGTGGAGTGGTTAACTATAAATACGAAACAGGAGAACTGAAAACCCGTGAAAACAGGCAATTAAATAGTTGTCAAATCAAAGTAATAATGGCGGGACTACAGGAGTGACAGCAGTCGCTGTGCTGCCTTCAGGTGCACGCTATAAAGTCCATCGTTCGCATTTTTAGCCCACGACTGGACTCTGTGCTTATTGGTTATTACATAAATAGTTGTTGCTTATTATTTACTATCGTGGCCCAGCAGATATATTTGTGTCCGCAACACAATTCCGCTGATTAAATTATTTACATGGTCCACTTTGTGTATTTTTATCAGTCGTGGCTATGAAGCCATGAAGCCCCGAAGGCACCACATGTTTCTCATTCTTTCATCCGGGTGAAAGGTGTCATCTTTACTGTCACAATTTAGAAGTTAACACCAGTATTAGGCCTGCAACTAACAATATTTTCACTTAGTATTAATGTGCTTTTATTTTCCCAGTTAATTGGTCAGCTGTCCTGTCTTTAAAATATTAAAAAAAAAATAGTGAAAATGGTTACCACAGCCTCCAGGGTGGTTGTTTTTCCTGAGCAACAGTCCAAAATGCAAAACTATTGCGATTACTATCGTAAGAGAGACATTTACATGGGTTCACAATGGAGAAAAGAGACAATTCCTCAAATCTGAGGAAGCAGGGACCAGCTTATATTTGACATTTTACTTGAGAAAGATATTAAATGGTGAATCGGTTAGTAAAATAGTGCATGATTCAATTTACCATTGATCAACTATTGTAGTAATTGACCAGTCATTTTCAGCTTTATTTCAGACTTTCTTTCTCTGACCAGTGTGGGTGGGCAGCTATTTTATTGATAGATGTTGGCTCCTGAAGAGACATTGTTCTAAATTCATTTTCAAAATGTGAAAGACAGGCAAAAAAGAAGAAAAGAAAAGAAAATCAAAAAGAAAAGAATATCATTTTGGATCCTAGCAAATAAATGTTAGGTGGGCCACACAACTATTTTCTATATTGGAAACACAGGCGTATAATACCATGCTTTTAGGCTCAGTATACTCCTCTTTGTCGGTTTACCATGCATTTCTATGTATTTCACCTAATGTGATGACCTAAATGCATCTTTACACTTATTGATATTATCTGTATTTTCTCAGAAACTCATGATAATGGCAGTATTTTTGGCCGATGTCGGGCCTGTGATTGCATTATCAGATGTACCTCTACACATTGATAAAACATTACTAACTCTACTAATGTAACTAAGCATGTCAGTGTGCGGAGTACCCCGTTTTATATATATTTTTTAATCACATTTACGTCTTTAGAGGACTTTTCCTGTTCATATTGAGAAGTAATTTCGTATTAAACACACCGCCATGACTTGTAATGGATACACTTGAATGCAAAACTCATAAAATGTCAGCATTTTCTAAACAGACACTTATTTGACATCCCCATTGGTTCTGGCGTTTATACATGAATAGGTGAGGTGGTTAAGTCCGGCCACAGGCTTGTCAGACAAATATGAACAGCAGCAGACAGTGCAGCGATATCTGAAGATGCAAGGTAATGTTAAATGAAACAAGTTTAAGCCATTCATATCTGAAGGTGATATCTTTTGTGATTTCCGATGCATGATTCTGCTCTCAGATGATCTCTAGATAGACGCCTACAAGCTACCTTAACATCTAAAGTTGTCTAACCGATGTAGTTTTATATGATTTGTATGCTGGAGTTGTTCACTACAGGACCTTATTATCTATACATTGATATTAGTACTTGTAGCCCCAGCTAATATCTATGCATAGATATCACTACTGGTGAATGACTCATATCAACTTACAGTAAAAATCAGACCTATCCCTGTGAGGACAAGATTTCAGATAACTGCTCACAGTGGCTGCACAGACAATCCAAATGCGAACATAAACAAAGGAAAGTTTGCGTGAGCTACGTACAAATAAAATGACTAATTGTTGTGATACACTAATCTGATTAAACAGCCGCGTAGTGGTCAATGTATTAATATTGCTGCCTGGCCTCGCAGTTGCATCACTGCAGTTAGCTGTGTCCCCGTGGGCTGTGTCGTTTTTAGTCGTATCAGTAGCAGCCGCACGTGAAGGTCAGCGTGCCCTTGTGCATACAGTGCATGTTCAGCCCTCCTTCCCTCTTCATGACATCACTGCCCACTCTGATGAGCACGACTCTCACGGTGCTCCATGCCTTTGGTGTTTTTAGAGCTGCACTGTAACATCTACGTGATGTAATGCTCTCACTTCTACGGGGGGGGTTTGTTTAGTTTGGGGCACCTTGGCAGCATCCTGAGTAAACTGAGGCAATAAGAGACTGAATGATTTGTTTACTCACTCCTCGGTCAGTGTTGAACACATTTTGCCAGCCTGCCGCCTTCTGTAGAAAATAACATGTCAGAAGTCATTCACTGGGCTGACTCTGGCAGACGGTTGTTGTTATCTACACTGAAATAGTCCTTTTAGTACACTCAGCTACACTGTGTTTAAAGGGACAGCAGACAACCAATGCAAATGCTTTAATTTTTATCTTTTTTTTTATCTCTCATATCACTGATTGTCCTGATGGAAAAAAAAAAATATGATATACAGCTTTACAGAAGAAGCATGCCAATTGGTGGGAGATAACAATGAAAACATTGATACAAGGCAGGCACAGTAATTGATAAGACTTGGACCTGGCAGTTAACAGCAACTGTTTACACCTCATGTGCACTAAATGATCAGCCTCTCCTTTCTCATACACTCTCCGCCACCCTATGTTACCAGCGTCTGCTGTCTTGCATAACTGCGGGGACAGCTGCCAAGACCCAGCTGGCTCCTCGGATGCACAGCGTCCTTATATCCCTCCTGGAGCCACGTCAGGATATGCGGCCTGGGGAGGGCGTTATTGGGCACTTAGGTGATTATTGGAGAGATAAATTCAACATTTATTTGATCAACTGAGGGTGTACTTTTGGTCCTGTTCAGCTATGAGGGGCATTAACACTGCCGTGGTGACAGTTTCAAGTCCCAGCACAGGAACCATGTAATAGAAAACGACAGTAAAGCTAGTATGAGGTGCTTTTGGATGGGGGGTAGAGCTAATAAGACGATATGAGATTGATCCCTTTGGGGAAATGAGTGTATGTGTTTTGCTCAGCTTTATGTGAGCCTGGTGAAGTGACGCTGTGAACACACTGACACTCAATCTGACTCTCTCTGCAGTGATGTTCCAACAATGCCGATAGTAGATAAACTCAAGGAGGCATTAAAACCTGGTCGAAAGGAGACGGGTGATGAGGGCGACCTCAACAAGCTGTTGGCGTCATCTGCCAAGAAGGTCCTCTTGCAGAAGATAGAGTTTGAGCCTGCGAGCAAGGGTTTCTCCTATCAGCTGGACAGCCTGAAGAACAAGTATGTGATCCTCAATCCCAGGAACGAGGGCGCCACAAGCCAGAAGGCCCCAGAGCCTGCCCAAATAAAGAGGCAAGGTAAGTTCTCAAATTGAAATGAAAATTTAATTGTTTAAAGTTTGATTTTTTTTATAATTGCCTTTTGCATAAATGCTCAGTTTCTGCATTACTCTTTTGATTATGTCACAATATTGACTGCACTCCTCCTTCAGTCTCAGAGAACGTAGTCGGGGGCCAGAGCGATGGGATCCCCGCCCCACAGAAGATGCTCTTTCCAGGGAACAAGCTTACCCTTAAATGGGAGCGCGTGTACAGGGTGGGAGCCGGTCTCCACAACCTCGGGAACACCTGCTTCCTCAACTCCACAGTGCAGTGTCTCACCTACACCCCTCCACTTGCCAACTACTTACTCTCAAAGGAGCACAGCCGTGCCTGTGAGTATTTGAATCACGCTCTTTAATGCTGCCAGACTCACAGCGTTTACACTCTCATTGACTTATATTTTCCTTACCACTACGCACACCTACATAGTCGTGCGTTTTGGAAACAACTCTAATCCCACTACCCTATGTGCAGACACATGTGGCTGAATGTCACTGTGGAATGCAAGCCAAAGCAGCTGAAGAAGAGAAACAAAAACAGCTGCTTCAGTTGGTCAGTTCGTCCACACTAACTTTCACTCAGGCTCTTAAACATTCAGCAGTCCATGATTTACTGACTTAACCTTTTTAACAAGCCAAGAAAACAAAGACTCGCTGACCTAAAGTTTCAGTGCTGTAGGTGAAATCGTAAAATAGTACACACCCCGCTAAATGGTCCTTTGGTCCAGACCAGTGTAACCAAGCTGCATGTGCATAGCCTTGAGTACGTTTTTATTTCATTAAGAATTATTATGCTGTGGTGTTACGGGTGACAAAGGCACTGAGTTGCAACACTTAGCCTCGTAAAACAGGCAGAAAAAAGGCAAAAATAAATATGTCTAAAGTGTTCCTCCCACCCCCAAGCTGAAGAATTAGTGCTGCCCCACAGCGACAGTCTTGTTCAGCAGTTAACAGCAGCTGATGTTGAAACAAAGCACACATCCACAGCAGTGAGCAGTAACTGTCAGCGGGCTGGGTAGCTGATTCGGGCTGACAAACCGAAAAGTTTTCATGTTTGTGGCATTTATAGATGTTTAATCATGTATTTATTAGACTGAAAGAGCTAAGAGAGCTTGTTGAACGCAGTGAACTCACCTCTCGACGAACGAACTAACGTTAGAAGTAAGGTAGCTTTCATATAGTAGAAGAGGGGTCATGATAAGGATGGCTCCAGACGGTGCATCACTGAGCCATGACTTCAGGTCTAGCAAAAAATCCTGGAAACAGAAATGGTGAAAAACAGTTTAGTAGTTTAACTCCACATTTCAGTATTACAGTTTACAGTCTTCAGTATTTTCTAACATGTATAATGTGTTTGCTGATTTTGCTTTAGCCAGACTTCACTCATATTTGCTATAAAGGACAACCTGCTTGATTAAGGCTCCACAACCATTGCATTGTCGTACACACACTGTACGTAAGGCCCAACATTTTCAGTTTTTGCCAATGCTCCCTGAAAAATATGGATATTTTTAAAAAGCGCACATCAGTTTGCACTGATTTTCACTCAGATTGTAAGTAAGTCCCTCAAATTGATTACAAAGTATTTCAAATCCAGATTTTTTTCATCTGCTTTTCACAAATAGAATTCAGATTATTTGTTTGATTAAAAAAAAAACAAAATCACAAAATAATAAGTACGTTTCAGGGGTAAGGGAAAAATCAGTTAGTAGATGCATTGCGACGTGCACAATGTGGCATCCGTTTATAGGAAAAAAAGACAATTTTCGAAATGTTTATTACTAAGGTGATTTCGGTGTAACAAAGAAGACGAGACTCAACCGAGAGGGCAGCACAGCACCCCGACAGTCTACAGCACAGACATGCCAGAGTTAAACTGTAATTCATCTTAAGAAAAGGCTGCGATTGCAAAGATGTTTTTAATTTCTAAATGTCTAAATAATTACAGCTTTTAGACGATCGCTTAATATATTGTGAATACTTCCAATGCCATCACAGGCAGGAGACTGTAAGGTGCTTTCAGATTAATTAATTCATGAAATAATGCAGTTTACTTTTTGAAATAAAAAGGTGGCAGACCTTTCGTAATTGCCAGTTATGTTTCATAATGTATTTCAATGGAATAAGGACACCCGTGAATGGTTAGGCACACAGTAGCCTGCACGCCTACTGGAGCAAGAGGCCGAAAGTTATGCAACTTTTTTGTTTATTCAATTGAAAATTGTTTTTGAATCAAATCAGACACCAAAAAAATGTAATCGAATCGTGAGGTTTTGTGAGATCCACACTCCTAGTCCGTTTCTTTGCCATGCTTTTAAAAAGTAGTTCGAATCAGCCTAATTCTAACTTTTTGATCCAATATGTTTTTATTCATTATTTAGGATCCTCATTAGTTGTTACCACAGCAACGACTACTCTTCTTTGATATGAACATTAGTGATATCTTAATCTGTCACAGTAATACATTTCTGTACTTTAATTTTGTGACTATCTCTGATTTCCTTTGTTGTTGTCTGTGTTTCAGGTCACCAGTCAGGCTTCTGTATGATCTGTGTCATGCAGAACCATATCATCCAAGCCTTTGCCAACACAGGCAATGCCATCAAGCCTGTGTCCTTCATCAGAGACCTGAAAAGTAAGACCTCCAGCTTCCTTCAGCTCTGTGCGATTGTGTCTGAGCAATTGGTGTCCGCCAGTTTCAATGTAGGTTGTGTCAGGAGTCACGGACACCTGATTTTCGGTTGAATATTGCCAGAGGCGTGATGACGTAACGCTGGCCACAGTGTCCTGTGTGACAGCAGCCAGTAACTGCAGTGCAAAAGTGGAGCGGTGAGGCTGCGGGCTGTGAATGAACACCGCGTAGAGAGAGTAGAGACGAGGTGTGAGTTGCACCTTGACATGGTGAGGTAGTGTGCTGTAGTCTCACAAGAGCCCTCCCTCCAGCCCTCCCTTCCCTCCCTACCTGCCTGCTATTTCTTTATGTGCTGCTGCAATCATGTCTCCACCTCCTGCGCCTCTCTTTCTCTCTCGCTCCCTCCCCCCTTCACTCCCCTCCTTTGCCGATGCCCTCTCTGTCTCCTTGTGACTGCAGGCTGAGAGGAGCAGCTTTAGCACAAAAAAATGTACAGTCCTCCTTTTTCCCTCCTTTTCAGCCAGAGCTTAGAGATGTACAGTATGTGTTTTTATGATTTCTCTTTACATTTTTTTTTTAAAGCTGGTAGCCACCCCCGCAGTTAGTGCGTCCCACAGCAGCTAAAACAATGTACATGCATACAATAAAAATTCAACATCTGTGCCTCTTGCTCAGAAAAAAAAATACAAATACAGCGCAGTGTCATCATAGTAAAATCAGAAGAGCTGACTGCAACTGATGTTGAAATCGCCCCAGGATTTCACAGCTGGGGCCTCACAAACAAAATAAAACCACCCCATCCCCATCATAAGCCCACTGAGTTCATATCTTCAAGATGTTTTCTCCCACATCTCCGACAAGAGCCCCGAACAGGTCATTAGAGCAGGGTGTCTTATTCCTCTTTCCCACTCAGGGGTGACTCATTGTCGTAAATGCGCGGGGATGCTATGCTGGGAATGTGGTGATGACCACATAATTCTACCAGCTCACACTTTCCCTTTTTCCATTAGGAAATAACAGTAGAGGCAGAGGGTTTAGAGCTGCATTATCTCTAATGTGAGACTTTTAGACGAGACGTCAGTCTGCTGAAGTCACTAAGTGACCGTAAGCTGCTTATGAGGTCATGGTCAATGAACTGCATGTCTGCAATACATGAGCAGCTAACCTTTTATAGTGTAAGTGCCCAGTAGTGTGTACTCTTTCAACTTTACAACATTAAATAAACTATCTTCACTGCTTATTACTGCATAACATATAGAAGTGCGTTAACGTCTTGAATATAAAGCCACAGTATAACCTGGTGCTCTTTAATACTATAAATGGTTTTGAAATATAGACTATGTAGTTGCCATTATTGTTTAAAGAACACACACTTGTTTGTATCCTTGTGCTTCGTTTAATTCTGACGAGAAGCTGTCAGGTTATGAGTCAGAGCGCCTGTCTTTTATGGAGCCTCTCCTCTGTTGTTTTGCAGGAACTTATTTTTAGACAACACAAATGTTGGCAGAACAAAGGATTATTAATAATGTTTACTCGTGCTGCTCTGCCGTCCCTTTGTTGTCAGCGTGTCTGCGGATTGTCTGTGACATAATGCAAATATTTAAAAACAGGACTTGCAGAGTTTAACATTCATGCAATGAGCATCCTCTGTGAACACTCCTGTTCCAGTAAGTGGTGTTGGTAAAAGATGAATGATTGTCATAAAGCACTTAAGTATGTTAATGCACTCAGGGTTGTAAACGTTTGATTGACACAAAGCTAACATGCTCTTTTGCCTCCCACAGAAATTGCCAGACATTTTCGCTTTGGAAGCCAGGAGGACGCCCATGAATTTTTGCGGTACACCATCGATGCCATGCAGAAAGCCTGTCTCAATGGGTACCCCAAGTAAGGCTTCATTATTGTTTCTTAAAAGTGTTAAAAGTATGTTTTTAAAAAAATGCCTGGTTTTAAGTTAAGAATACCGCCTACTAGCTCAGTAGTTCTGCTGGCCGACTTTGGTTTGGGGACTCCAGAATTGCGTCTCTGCTTTTTGCAGATGATGTGGTTCTCTTGGCTTCACCCAGCTGTGACCTTTAACACACACTAAGGTGGTTTGCAGCAGAGTGTGAAGCTGTCAGGATGAGAGTCAGCACCTCAAGTCTGAGGCCATGGTTCTCTGCCAGAAAATGTTGAATTGCCCCCTCCAGGTTAAGAGTGAGTTGCTGCCCCAAGTGAAGTAGGTCAAGTATCTCAGGGTCTTGTTGTGTTGTGTGGATAAAATGTAGCGTGAGATGGACAGGCAGATTAGTGCGGTAACAGCGGTAGTTGTACCACACCGTAGTGATGCAGAGGCAGCTTTTGATTTACTAGTTGATCTAACCCTCACTTCTGATCATGAGCTTTGGGTGGTTACTGAAGGAATGAGATTGTGGACTGGATACAAGCGGCCAAAGTGAGTTTCTTCCGTAGAGTGGCTGGGAGGGATGTGTCCTGCTGTTTGATCATTTTTTGACAGTGCTGTAATTTTTCCAATCACACTAGACATTTTACAAGAAAATATATTCATTGATGACGCTCAATATCTGTAGAGCGCTGTGTTAAGTTACTGCTAATGCTAACCAAACATTTCCTACTGCTGCAACTTCACATTTTAAGCATTTAACAGGTGAAAATTGAGTTGACTTTTATGTTGAAGTTAGGGCTGGGCGATATGGCCTAAAAAAAAAAATCTCTGATTTTTTCACAAAAAATCCGATTCCTGATTTAAATCGATTTTTTCCCCCCTCCTAGTTAAAAAAAATATTTGCGGCCTGGTAGCACATACCTGGGGTCCAAAACTTTCAGCATGTGAATAAACCCCAGCTTTTCCACAGTAGTCTATATATGGGCACCACATCTCTTGCAATATACATTGCGACTGCATCTGTGATCGCTTTCCACCGGACCTCTTTCTTATCATACGGCAGTGTTTCCCCTACCATCATATTGGATCACAACAGAAGTCATTTAAGGTTACCTTTCCTATAGAACAGGTCTATACCTTGTCCTTTTATTAAACAAACTAAATAGCCTTATGTTACTGTGTGTGTGTGTGTGTGTGTGTGTGTGTGTGTAGCTGTGTATGTGTGTAGTTCATGTAGGAGGTATGAGACGTTACTTAGCGGGCCGGGTGTGGTGTGTGACGTCAGACGGATGCGCCCCAGGAAGAAAGTGAGGCATGTGCTATGTTATTTACATCAAGCAGCCACAGTGAAGAAGCCTACGCAGTTCTGCATGCTGTTTTTGAGTTATTTCCCTCTATGTAAAAGTCAGACACTGATGAGAGAGGCTGTGCATCATCCCTGCAGTCCTGAAAATAAAGTGCCGTTCTTTAACGCAGACAAAGTCCCGTTGTTTATGTGTTGTTGCCACAATGAGCTAACACAAGCTAAAGGAGCTAATGGTCTTCGGAGGTCCCTTTACTATGGTTCAGGGGTCTGCCAGCTTTGCGTTGTTAACATTTATTTATCTTATTTACACAACGGCATGTCATTTATGTCCCTACACGGTGCACGTCTAAAATCCTCCTCTGCTCTCTGTGTCGCGCACGGCGGAGTTCGGCCCTGATGCCCACACACACACACACACACACACACACAGGTGAGCACACACACACAGACACAGACACAGGTGTGCACACAAAAGCGCTGAAGACCTCGTTCCCTTTCTTGAGAACGAGTTCTTCCCTGCTCGCTGCCATGTTGTTTGTGTATCATGCGCGCGGGGGGAGGGGTGAGCCCACTCTGAACTACGGGAGCCCAGCATGGAGCGGCGGCGGCGGAAGATTTTAAATAGAAACTTGATTTTCATTAAAACAAATCGGCCTAAACTACAAATTCGTAGTTACAGGAAATGTAATTTGTCAGTGCTACTGCAATCGTTCATCAAAAATGCATCTATAAAACAAGACAACGGTCATTTTCGGCTTTTGTTGACAGTGGATCAGTTTGAAATATTGCAAGGAGCAATGGAACAAGAAGAAGCAGCCACAGTGACCATTAAAATGTCTATTCTCTCATTAACATTATCAGGTTCCTTGTTAGCATTGGGTGTAACTCCAAAATAATGGCATATTTTATAAGCTTTTCGCTTTGCACACAATCCCCTGACGTAGTCTTGTCGGTCAACTCTCCTTACTCCAGTAAAGTGATGATTGAAATCTGACTCCTGCTACTCTGCTGCTGCTATACCGCGCAGGCAGTTTCAGTTTATGATTGTAGCATCCGTTGTCTGACTAAGTATTGCTGAAAAAGGCAAAACAACAGCGGAGATGGTTGGCCAGACACCGTGTAACATCAGTAACAGACTACTGCAGCAAGCCTCAGACATCTGGAGGGAGCTCGGAGAAGCACGGCTGCTTTTTTGCGTCGAAGCCACTTGAGGTGGTTCGGGCATCTGATCAGGATGCCTCCTGGGCATCTCCACTTTGAGGTTTTCCTTGCACGTTCAGCTGGGAGGAGACCCTGGGGTACACCCATGCTGGTGAGATTGTATATATCACCTGGCGTAAGAACATCTCAGGATCCCCCAGGAGGAGCTGGAAAACATTGCCGGGGAAAGGGACGTCTGGAGTACCTTATTTAGCCTGCTGCCACCGCAACTCTGCCCCAGATAAACAGCAGAAAATGGATGGGTGCCTGGTTTTGTATGAATGTTTTGATGATTTTTTTCCCCTTCCTGTCTGCAGGCTTGACAGGCAGACCCAGGCCACAACGCTGGTTCACCAGATCTTTGGAGGTTACCTCAGGTCAAGAGGTATTGACTTTTTGTAGAATGTAGAAAATGATTGCCTCTAGAGCTGTGCACTCTGGTGAATTTCCCCATGTGTTGATTTTGTTATTGTGCTATCGATCCACCACTCAGCAGACTACACTAATGTCAGTGTCAACAAAATATATTGCTTAAACAGCTGGATGTAGTTCAGTACTCTGCGTTCACACACGCAGATCCAAAGAAGTTCGCAGTCTCTGGTCTATGTTAGTAATGCTTTATAGAAAGTCCTATTAACATTCACAAATTCGAGAAGAGTACTAGATGTAGAGGTATTTCCCCTAAGTGTTTGATCTCACAATCTGAGGCAGTCAGTTTGAGTTTCTTTTGTTTACAGGAAGTTGAAAAGAGGCTTGTGTGAAATATTCCAGTAATCACTGATCACCCTGTTACATAAACAGATTGTATTTCTTCATAAGTAGACCCAAGAGAGTCATGTTTGTTTTTTAAATTGTGTCTTTCAGTGAAATGCTCTATTTGTAAAAGTGTGTCAGACACATACGACCCTTACCTGGACATTGCTGTGGAGATTCGGGTATGTTTTCGCAATATAACCTTTATTTCCATGGAAATACATAACCTTTTTTTTATTTTTTACTTGCCTAAGCAACACAGTGTATCTCTCTGTTTTTGTCTGACAGCAAGCAGCAAACATTGTGCGAGCCCTGGAACTGTTTGTTAAACCAGACGTACTAAGTGGAGAGAATGCTTACATGTGTGCCAAGTAAGTGCGTTTATCTCCTCCGACAGCATCCTACATTTTAAGTAAATCTGCAGGGCATTTAAAAAAAGGTTTTTGTTTATTCACACCCGACATCCTTTTTGGATCATGTATCATGACTCTTTATTTTTCCTCTCCAGGTGCAAAAAGAAAGTGCCAGCAACCAAGCGCTTCACAGTCCATCGAACATCTAATGTACTGACCCTCTCGCTGAAGAGGTTCGCCAACTTCAGTGGAGGCAAAATAACAAAGGTTAACAAAGATTTCTCACACTATTGCCTGTTTTCAGAGAGCTGACTCATTTCTCAGTGATCTCATATTTCTATCTGTTGTTTTCTTTTTTCTTTTTTTTTCAGGATGTTGGTTATCCAGAATTTCTGAACATCCGCCCCTACATGTCTCAGAGCTCAGGTGATCCTGTTATGTACGGCCTCTATGCTGTTCTGGTGCACTCTGGCTACAGTTGTCACGCTGGCCACTACTACTGCTATGTCAAGGTAAGATGAGCAGATGCACGTCATTTTTTATTGTTATTTATGTCAAAATCTGAGGATAAACATCTTGAGATGAGCCACCGTGTTTTTGAGGATCAGAAACATGACTCAAGGCAATATGGGCAAATACATACAAAGAGAGGAGGCTCTCTAAGACTAAAAGTAGATTTCTTCACCAACAAGCTACTTAAAATTTCCTTCCATCATACCTGGTGGAGTGTTATTGCAATACTGGTACAAAAAATATTTAAATACTTTTTTCTGTTTAGGCTCACCGGTGTGGTGTAACTTTTTAAGATACAATTTCTTTTAACCTGCACTACAATTTTTCCTTATTTTAGTATTTTTCAATTTCATTTGGAGCCAGATAGTAAAATTACTTCAAGTTTGACATGATCATAGTCTTTCTAAAGAGGATGCCATTGAATATCTCAGCAGACCTGCTAAGGCATAGGGCTGTCAAAATTGCTCAAAAATGACGTTCAAATATTCCTTCTAAAAATAACTCATAGGTTCGAACCATTTGAATTTTTTTTTTTTTCGCATTATGTCCACAAGAGGGCAAACTAATACAAGGAAACATACTTGTATATGTATTAATACAAGGAAACGTAACTACTTGTAGGTATTTTTATTTCAACATAAACGTCTTTGAAAACATTTACATACCTACACATTAAAACACATAAAACAATTATCTATAACATTACGTTATAAACGACCGCGGACTTCTTGCTCGCCCCCCCTCTCTGACCCGTCAGGCCACACCGCCCGCGGAAGCGCTGCGAATAGCCTCGAAGCGCCGAGAAGCAAAGCCAGTTTCCTTTCGGCGCCCATGTTAACCGATTGTGTCATCCACACCGGCTGCGCCGCGCAGCTCCGTGGCTGCTCCCACCTCCCACTCACAAAGAGGACAGCTACGGTGGTGTTTTTTTTTCCCCTCCACAATCGAATATCAATTTTCACATTCAAAGGTCCATTTTTTTTTTCAAATTCGAATTTAGAATATTCGTTGACAGCCCTACTAAGGCATTGTTTTTATGACAGTAAGATTATGAGGAAATTATGAATGTTAAAATGTAAATTGAGCTAATTTTGCCTTTTAAATTTATTTTCCAAAAACTACAATAAAATCACTTCAAATTTGACATCGTTATAGTCAGGGGCCTTTTCACACAGAGATGGCGCTATATGGCCGCTACAAAGTCCCTTCTGTATGCCTTATTTGCATTTTTACACAGAACCAAACAACTGCGTCATCATTCCACTCCAGTGTGTGATTATATACTGCATCACAGCTTTGTATCAGCGAAAGACATGTAACACATCAGCGTTGGCCTCTGGTGCGACATAAAACCTACGCATCGGCAGCGCTTTCTAAATAACAACAATGGCATTAGCATGTCGATAACAATCATTTACCGTTCATGTTATATGGCAGCTGATCTCGTCCTCTGCTTGGAGGTTAAGGAGCTTCCGAATGTTGTGTTCACGATTTGCGGACATTTACAGCCGCTAACTGCTAACAGCTACTTTTTAAATCTCCCACTGTGGGTCACACATGAAACATGTCGTTAAATTGTCACACCAGTGCCGCCCATGATCCCTTCCCACTGGCTGTCCTGTTTATACAATCACCGTTTCGACGCTGTTACTACCTTCTGTGACAGCTTAAAGGCGAGACGACTCTGTCCCCTCTTTCCACGATTATACGATATATACAGGACAGCAAGGTGGCATAATGCCTTAGCAAACCTCTGAAGGAAAATATTATTTCATTTTGAACGTGTTACAATCATTTGAGCTGATGTTCCCTTTACATTAATCTACAGTGAATCTAGTTATGGTCATAGTCAGGGACATTTTGAGCAGAACTCCATCGCTTTTTTCTACTTTTTTTTAGCAAACCCATTATTGAAACGGTTTTATAATATTAAAGGACTTCTTTAGTGATGTTACATACTCAACAGGACTTATTTAATATATGATGTGGAACATAATAGCTCTCTTTTTGGTATATAAAGTGTAAGAAATTATTGTTATTATTATACAATATTATTTGTCCTCATTGGCCGCTTTAGGTACCCGTACAGTAACAGACTACAGTGCTTTAGGGTGCTGCTGTTGTGTGTGCTGCTCTGTTCATGTGTTTGTGTGCTGTCAGTGTCCTCTTTTTGCTTCATGACGTTACCAGTTATAAATTTGTTTTTCATTGCATGAGAAAATTGACGCGTGGCATGAGAGTGTGTGTGAAGTGTCCGTAATCTGAGTTTCACGGTCAGTGTGTGAGAGTTGGCAGTGCATGTAGAGCTGAGAATTACATGTACAGCTCAAATTTAACGTGCACTAGTGCACATATGCACGTGATATTTTGAGCCCTGTGTACGAGAATGCATAGAAATGGCTATGAAAGTAAATGCTTTAAGTCCAAAACTTTAATGGTTGAGCAACTTTTGTTTGTAACTGCTAAACAAGAACTACACAGCTTATCAGAGAAGAAACATTTAGTTATAACCAGATTTCTTTCTGTTGTGTCAAAATAGCTCCTCTTGTTGATGTGCGGCATTGCCCACAATCTCCTAATACAGCTAAAAAAATCTGACAGTTAATAAGTCCTTATTGTCTCATAGTATATTCCCGTCCTATTAACAGCTGTAGGCGTAGTGTCTAATGATTGAAGTGGGCATATAAACTACTCTGATCTAAAGTTAAACAGGCCATATACCTGCCTGTAACTGCTCTAACAGAGTCTGCATGTTTTTATTTTTCTGTCTGTGTCTGTTGTTGAACTTTTTTATGGTTCAACTATAAATAAATAAAGGTTCAGTCAATACATTTCACAGCCTGCTTCATTTAAAGTTTTTCTCCTTCTTTCTTTTCTCTTAGGCAAGCAACGGACAGTGGTACCAAATGAATGATTCAATGGTACACTCGAGTAACATCAAAGTGGTCTTGAACCAGCAGGCTTATGTGCTTTTCTACCTGAGGTGCGACACTGTGGCGTGCTGCGAGACATCAAAACAGGTGTTGTTTGGATATATCATTAAATAAAGCGGAGTTTTGTTTGTACTTTGCAGGATCCCTGAAACCAAGAAGAATGCAGATGGACAGACCACCAAGCAGGGGATGTTGCACCCTGGGAAGAACAGTGTGTCGTCCGAACAGATAAAGAGGGCCAACCTGAATGGGCCTCTCTCTTCCCCGCAGGTCACAAAGGTGAGAGACAAGATCACATCCAGCTCTCTGTCGCGACATGTGGACTTTATTTTCAGTTTTCAGTACAAGTTCTAAATACACTTCCCTTTTCAGAAACTTGAGCCTGCACAACTGCGCAAGATCCAGTCCATGGATGGTGGCTTGGGACTGCCCATTTCCAGGAACGGTGTGAGCTCTCAGCCACAGCCCAGACTCTCCAACTGGACGTCATCCTCCAACGGCCCGCCAAAGCTGCCGGGAGGACCCACGGTTATCGAGGAGCCTTTCAAGAAGCTGAAGAAGCCTTCTCCCCAGAGCCAGGTGCAGTCCCGCAGCAGCACTCCGACCCCCTCGAACAACGGGGTCAGCCGGACGGAGGGGGATAAAAAGCAAGGTGGCGAGGGCAGAGGCATGGCAGCGTCTACCTCAATTAAGTCTTTGTCTGACTCTTCCTCTGCCGACACCACTGAATCAAAGGTAATATTTGCCCTGAAGAAGCATGAACACAAATCTTAGTTCAAAGTCAGTGCTTGAACACAGGAGTATTTGTAGCATCAAAAGATATTGAGACAGTCATTGTGATCTCAAGACAATGTGTGGAAAACGTGTCCTCAGAATGCATACAAGCTATTTAACAACAGGGACTAGACAAGAGTATTGCTGACAAGTTTCTCGAAAAACTGATTTAACGTTTGATCTGCAAAATGTCAGAAAAAAGTGAAAAATGCCCATCACAATTTCCTTAAAGCATTGCTGGTTACTGTTTGAAATGCTCACCAGCGAACTGCTGTTTATGGTCTGGCACCTGGTCGCCACCTTTTTAGAAAGTGCCGACCTCACCTGAGTTGCTTTGGGGGATACATGCCTATAAATGTCCCAAACACAGAAAATAAGAAAATACAGACAGAGGGCAGAGTCTCTGCAGCAAAATACACCACCACACACTTCTAGTGGGTCATAAGTGATGATTGAGATGTATTACTTCTGTTTGAGTCCATACATTGTTCTTAGGAATATCCTGCATAGTGTATCTCTATCTAAAATTGTTTGTCCAAGCGATATAAAAATGTTCAATGACCCAAAGATCAGTTTACAATAACATAAAACAAAGAAAATAGAATGTTTGGAATTTTCCCAAGAGAAAATGACTTAAATTATTATCAAAATAGTTGTCAAATATTTTTTGTTGTTGATTTACTAACTGTCACATCGATGAATTCTTTCATCTCTAATGCAAATTTGATATATTATGCAAAAATACGACAACATCATGTAGCTACCTTGAATGTAAAAGTCTGACACACAATGCATAGAGCAAACTGTACATGGAACTGTGTGTGTGTGTGTGTGTGTGTGTGTGTGTGTGTGTGTGTGTGTGTGTGATTGTGAGTGTGTGTGTGATTGTGAGTGTGTGTGTGATTGTGAGTGTGAGTGTGAGTGTGTGAGTGAGTGAAATGACTTGCACATTACAACAGATTTTTATTGTGGAGTTTAAAGGGGACCTACTATGCTCATTTTCAGGTTCAAATTTGTATTTTGGGTTTCTACGTCAAAACACTTTATTTTCCTCGTACTGTCTGTGCTGGAGCACCTGTATTCACTCTCTGTCTGACACGCTTCCTTTTAAGCGCCTGTCTTCAAGCCCCCTCCTGCTCTGATTGATATCTGTTACCACATCAGCACTGTCTGTGTTTCCTCCTTGTCATTGCATAACAGAGTATTGTGATACTTTCTATAGTGAAAAATCACCAACAAAAGCTTCTAAACTATAAATATTGAGAAAGGGATGTGTTCCAGCAGGAATATTATCTGCATCTGGGATCTGAAATGAACAATATCAGCAACAAAGATTACAGGTTTCCCTGATGTTAGCATGTAGCTAAATGTAGCAGAAGTGTATTTAATGTAAACACTTGCAGCAGTGTGCCTGGAGCAAACGACCGTATAAAATCCGTTACAGTTATTTCAAAAGCAGAAAAATGTTTACCTCATTGTTTGAAGGTTTGGCCATGCTTAATATGAACATCCAACATTGTAACACAACTAGGGAAAAGCATAAAAGGTCCTCTTTAAGTAGATGCGCAACAGCCATTAGAGGCCAAGTGTAGCTGCAGAGAAGCCTAACCACAACCTGTGATTGCCTCTGTTTCAACCAGGACTCTGTGGGCACCAAAAGTGCGCCAGTAGGAGAGACTCCCTCCACCCCACGGAAAGGCTCAAATGGTCTGGCCTCTCCGGCCAAGAGCGTGGAGCGCTCTCAGAGCACAGAGGAGCAGAAGACTGCGAAAATCAAACCCCCGGCCCTCAACAACATCACGTCTGAAGCCACCAGCACCATGTCACCTCCACCTGCCAAGAAACTGGCCCTGTCAGCTAAGAAGGTGAACTTCATTCCCATCCACAGCAGCAGCACCACCACCTCCTGTCTTAGTGAAAGCTCATGATACCCTCGTTTCCCGTTGCCTCACTCTACACTGCTATCCAAATTTGACCATTGATTTCATTAAGTAGTTAAATTAAGGCAAGTACACTCTCCTTCTCTAGTGTATGTTCTGCTGTATGTAATGTGTTACTTCTCCAGTGTGCCTGTCTAATCAACCACATGGAAGCACTTGTTTAGAGTTTGTCTTCTTTTCCTTTAGTTTGTTCTTTTTTTCTAACCATTTCTAATTCTTCTCTGCCATACCCTTTCCTTCTTTTGTTTTCCTCCCTCCATCTTTCCCTGCCATCCCTTTTAATCCTCCTTTTCCTTATTTGATTCTCTTCCTTATTTTTGTCACACTCATGGCTATTTTTTTTAGACCACCAAGTTTTTATTTATGTCGATAACTGCAGGCTCGCAGCCGGAGACTGAGCAGCATTGATGCTCTGCCCCCTTTGCCACGCCAGCTGTCCAGTGACCCCACGCATCCAAATCAACTTAACCCCTTCACCTTTGCCTCACCTACTCACACTCACAGGTATGAACTCTGAGCCCTATATCACATAGATTTGTCCGTCTCAAATGAAAATGGCGGATTTAATCCAGATGTTCTGTTTTTGTTCTCCTCTCAGAGCCGATCCATTCCATTCACCTAAAGTCCAGTCATTGCCTTTTGCCCACTCGAGTGGATCCTTCAAACAGCAGAGCCCTCAGAAACAGTCCCTTCTCTCCACACTGCAAAAACCAAACGCCAGCCTTTCTCTTAAAACCAACGGGCTTCACAGCGCCACCGCCGCAAAGAGCCCCAAGTCTTCCAACAACCTCAGCTCCTTGGTCCAAGAACCAGACCTCAACAGCGCTCCAGCTCAAAACAGCAATCCAAAGAAGAAGAAGAAGAAGAAGAGGCGGCATTCTGAGGTGGAACGTGACGCGGAGCCAGCGACATCCCCAGCTACAGTGACACCGGCCAACCCCGTGGAGCCAGCCAGCGAGAAAAAGAGGAAGAAGAAAAAGAAAAAGCGGAAGAGGGAGCATGAAGATGGAGAGAAAGTCAAGGAGAGGGAGTGCGTCCCATCTCACCTGGACACATCAAACCAGGAAGAGGATTGGTGTCAGGGTGGCATGTGGAGTCTCACGTCTCAGCCAGATACAGAACAGTCAAAGCAGAAGCCTCAGTTAGCTGCCACGACCTCGATGCAGTGCGAGTCAAATGAGAAAGTACAGGAAAGGGACTCTATAAAATTAAAGAAGAAGAAGAAGAAAAAGAAGATGCAACTGGTGGAGGCTCTGCAGGACAAGACTTCAGCGTGTGCTGCTTCACAAAGGTGGGTTGAAGTTTTCGATTGTTTTAGGCCACGTTCAGACTGCAGGCAAATCAGATTCGTTTCTCAAATCAGATCTCAGACCGACTGTCTGCACTGTTATTTACAGGTAATCAGATTAGATTTATGAGCCCAGACATCACCGACTTGTCTTGCTGTGTAATGATGGTGTCAGTAGCTACGCTGGTGACGTGGCTTTCCAACACGAAAGCATGAAAAAATGAGGTCCATCTCCAAAAAACAATTGCGCTGTCGAGTCGCAGTTATTTAGTTCCAATTTATTTTGGTGTCGGCACACAGACTGTTGTTCTCCATGTTGTGCTCCATAGTGCTCTGCTAGTAGTGGCATGGATTCTGCTTACCACTTTGTCACTCTGGATTTGGCATTCTAATGTGTCTTGTTGCGAGTAGGGCAGGGAACATTTAAAAAATCCCAACACCAGTGCCATTACCCTTAAAGTAATACCAACACCAATAGAGTACTTCATTGGATACCTTTAATGTGAATGGAGTGGCATGTAGTACACTTTAATTCCTTTGCTCATCACAGATGGGAAAATTCCATCAAATTGTTTATTTAAACCAGTGCAATTATTACTGTTAAAAAAATGAGGCTATCTAATAACGATTCATGGCGCATCAGAGAGAAAGAGAGTTTTGATGCTCGTTTTACAGCACCCAAGGATTATGGCACCCGTTGATGGAAACAACACTACTTAATCCTCTTACAACAATATTCACAACGTCGATTAACTTTTATGAAAACCCATTTTGGTCCATGTGATTGGTGGACACTTAAGTAATAAAGGAACATAAAAAATCAAGGATTGGACTTAATGACCTCTTCAGAGGCAGAGAGTCACCACTCTTTTGTCTTGTTTACCATGCCTGTGAATCTAAATGAATTATACTTTGGTGCTCATGGTTCCAGCGAAATGAACAGAGCGACTGGATTGTTGAGGACTTAACAGAGCTACTGATGTGTGTAGCATTTCCATATTGAGTAAAGTTTAAACATTTCTGTTTGTATGAGCAATTTAAGCAGCTAACTAACGCTAGCTCAAGCAGATATCTGACGACTCGACTGGCTTTTAAAGGTCGAATATCAGAAGAACTTAACATAAAAATGACCTGTTTTGCAGCGTCGATGGCAATCAAACGTGGTATCTATTTTAGTCCTGCTTTTGTTTGTCAAAACGTGTAGTTTCGGTGGCATCTCGGCATGCTGAACTGCTTACTACTTCACATACACTACACTCGGCTTCATCACACCCCCAGGGCAAAATGGATCAAATGCAGATATTGTTTGACTGGAGACGTTTCAATACTACTTGCTTTCAGTTGATACTTTAAAGATGCTGAGTACCGATACCCTGCCCTAGTTACGAGTGATGCAAAAGACACTTGGAAATTTGATTTGAGGGGTCAGACTGCCTGGACTGAGACACATATGTAAAAATCCAATGGGAAACTGTTTCGGACCACCTCCAAATGTGGTCTGCATCCGACATGTCTTTGCTGTCCAGTTTTAATAAAATCTGTCATGATACATTCTAGCAGTGGTACCCCACTGTCTGGCTGAGGCTTTCTGTGTGAGTATGAATGTTCTTCCCGTGTGGGCGAGGGTTTTTCTCCCGAGTTCACCAGCTTCCCTCCACAGTCCAAAAATATGCAGGTCATGTTGCTCCTGGCTGTAAAAGTGAGCATGATCTGTCTGTATGTGTCAGCACTGTGATGATCTGGCAACCTGTTGAGGGTGTACCCCACCTCTTGCCCAATGTCAGCTGGGTATAGGCTCCACCTCCCCTGTGAATCTGAACAGGATGAAGTCATTATGGTGAATGAATGAATGATACAGCCTGCATATGCCAAAAACAGATTTGGCCCAGCAGTCTGAACAAAGCCTTAATGTCTCGTCAATGTTTTTGTTTCCCACTATTCTCACATTTCTGTTTAAAAAGTGCAGCGTTAGGGAGTTTGAGCTCGTCATGTGGAAGAAGAGGCACAAAACTGTTTCTATAACAACCAGTTGACTTCTAGAAACCTCCACAAAGCAGCCAACATGCAATAAACTAACTGAACTTACTTTCTCCCAGCAGCACTTCTGAGTTGAAGGCCGCAGTCATTCACAATGATACGGAGGATTTGATAATGTTGAAAAAGAAAATAAAGGCGAAGAAGAAGAGGCTAAAAGAAGAGGTGAGACTGTGGGAGGAGAGCAGGCGACACTCAGACGGGCGGAACGAGGAGCCTGAAGCAGCGGAGCCCCCATCCAAAAAGAACGCCACAGAGAACGGCGAAATAAGTAAACAAAGCGCAGGTATGTGAGTGTGCACATTCTGTCACTGTCATTGCAAAAAGAAAAGGCATGCATTCATGCTATGCAAACTGCAGTGAGACTGCGATCTTGTTTCCATGCCAACACAGAAAGCAATACTCTGCTCTGTATTGATTAAAGCCACTCGCTCACAGCCTCTCATTTATGTGACCAGTCATTTCACAATTACACTGAGAGCATGACTCACCACATTTTGAGAATGCCAGATTTAATCTCTTTATCTGTTTCTTTTAATTGTTGTTCTTTTTGCTATTTCTTTTTTATTTTTTATTTTTTTTACAAATTCAGCCGCAGTGGTTGTGTGGGACAGCCAAGTGAAGGACGGCTACAAACGCAGCCAGGCGCCAGCGGCTGATAAAAGTGAGTTAGGAGACACCCCGAGCCGTCCTGCTCCTGTAGCCTGGGATGGGAAAAAGACAAGTGGGGTGGTAGAGGAGCTGCTCAGGAACGCCACAGATAAGGCCTACGGAGCCAACGGTGAGACACGGAGTTTAAATCTGATCCTTTGAATGGCAATGCTTTGATAATTTACTCATCTGTAGCACAGCAGATGGTGTCGTTATATGCATTAATAGATTTTGTTTGTCTTATCTAGTCCTCAGTTGGGATGGAGAGGTCTCTGCGATTAGTAGAGATGCTGCTGAAGATGTCCGCCATGCTATGAGTGACACTGTGATCGATGAGTGGGATGAAGACTTTGACCGGGGAAAGGTGAGGGGAAAAAAAGCAAACAACAAATGATAAGAATGATGTCATCTTAAATCAGGTTGTCTTTAGGTCTGCTAATCTTGAAAGAATATTTTACCCACAAAGTCATCACTTGTATATAAATTACTCTGTGTACGAAAGGTGATATGTAAACTCATCTTCATTGGCCGACTACAAACATGACGTATCATCTGAAACATGGAAGTAGCTACATGCCCATTAGCCACTTAGCACAATCATTACTGCTTTGCCGACAGCGTCATTAACAGGTGGCTCGCTCAGTGTGTGACTTGCACTTGTAGATAAAATATAGCCCTATATTAATGAAGGTTCATGTTGTTGTTCATGTTACTGATACTGCTCTTTCTCAGACCTTCAACTCAAACCATTGTGTTGCCCCGCCCACAATATACAATTTAATAATTGAATTAATATCGTAAACATGCGGGCGACTGGTCGCTAATGGCCCTAAACGACGACTATTGATCAATTAGTTGGGGGCCGCCCTATTGACATACAAATGATCATTTTGTGACTGAAGTATTTCTTTGAGGCTTATCGTCACTGTCCCTCGCCTTCAACTTCTCCCCCATTTTTGTCCAAATCAACAGGTGAAGAAAATAAAAAACTATAAAAGAGAGAAGTGGAGAGGCGGCAGCAACATCTTCCAGAAGATCCAGGACAGGCGGAGCAAGTGGTCTGTAACACCCGGAGGGAAGAGAGTTTTTGGCGTCCGTCGCTGAGAGTCCAGATTGCTGTTGAGGTCATGCTGACTGGAAAATGGAAACAACAATACTGTATACCAAACTTCTGTACCTTTTTCTCACTTTTTTTTTTTAAATCTATCTTTTGTTTATTATGAGACTTAAATTCCTTAGTTGGTTATGAGTTGAATTCAAAAGATTACACTGACCGTCTGACCGACAGCCCCTTTGATCTCAGTTTTGAAAACCATGAAATGTCTTCAGGCTTCAGTAGCGACCAGTCACATCCCCTTTTAATCTAAATACCACAGTAGGGGCTCTGGCTTTTCTATGCATGCAGTA
Source organism: Epinephelus moara (assembly GCF_006386435.1). Lineage (NCBI taxonomy): Eukaryota > Metazoa > Chordata > Actinopteri > Perciformes > Serranidae > Epinephelus > Epinephelus moara. The sequence goes on along the minus strand of NC_065523.1, from coordinate 22,672,571 downwards.
CTTAGTAGAACCCCCTACACCTCCATGTCAAAAATAACTGTATGCTGGCATCTTTAAACCCTGGTTGTTGCCCCAACAATCTTGAGCTACGATGAAATTAAGTACTGTTCACCGTATTGGAAACTGAACGCAATTTTAGAGCATACTGTTGCAGACATAAGGGCTTGGTAAGATGGACATTAATATTTTTTTAACCTTCTGAAATTAGTCTATACCAAATTACAGATCCAAGATCCAAAATAGTTTATTAATAGAGAAATACTAGTCAAAAGTTTGGACGCACTTTCCCATTATCTTGAATGAGAAAGTGTGTCAAAACTTTTCACTGGTATTGTTTATTATTTTAGATTATTTAATTATTTTCTGCCTTTTTTTTCTCCGCCGACATTTTATTTTTCCTGCAGTGTCTGTGCCACGTGGCGTGTTTTTAAGGACCAAATTTTGCCTGCATATTGTTGGTAAAATGAAGCTTTAAAATTGCCACTGTTTTATGAATATGCATGTCTAAAAATTTTAGTTATGTACCCTTTTTGTTCCCTTAGAAAAATCAGTTAATTTCAGATTTTATGTTGTTAGGCCACAAATAAATGCTCTGCCTATTTTATTAACAGTTCAGCTGTTTGTAGACGTGTCGACATGGATGAACACATTGGACACTCATCATATCTGTATGTTTACCTGGACGTTACGGTGAAATGTGCATTTGCAGAGTAGACGTTGGGGCTGTTGGGAAGGACTAAAGAGAGGAGCAGTTGTAACTTTGTCGGTCATCTCATCAGTCCAGCGTTCAGAAGCTCTCAGTGTGGAGATTTGACCTTTCACAAACTGTTCTTCACCAACGTACTGAAATAAAGGGGTCAGATTTCACACAGGCGCTGTGTTAGAATGGGCCTGCCACATGCTAATACTTTCTTTTCCCCTTGTATCTTATTACTCTATGCAATTTTCTGATGCTCATGCTGGTCACCTAGAAACTGGGCTAAGACTCAGGAACCCAGACACCCTGTATCCCATCTTCATCTCCGATCAGACCCCCCTCTCCTGCTTCATATCAGAGGACGTCCCTCTCCTGGGACCACCATTTTGCATCCTGTACATCCTGTAGAAACTGTTTTATACAAAATATTTCAGGTGTGGAAACCATGGGATCATCTTGCACCAACCCGGGCACAGATGCGTAGAGAAACTAACGTTATAACAAACTGCTTTGCCAGCGTAGAAGCCTGTACAGTTCATCTTGTGCTACCCGTTTCCCTCCAACGCTGTAAAGATCTGCCCATGCATTTCTTTTCATTCTAGAGATGTTGCCTTGAATTGGCTATAAAAAAAAGTATAGGATTTAATGTTATAAATATATAATTTAAAGAAGAAAAGACACAGATCTTTAATGTGCTACTAATACTCGGATCAGTTGGTGAGTGTTAACTTGAGAATTAATCTGCAGATGTGTTAGCTCATTTGTGTGTAAGAGAGTTGTCTGTTTTCATGCAAGACCTTCCCTATGTCACTGTAGTGTGTACAGTACAAGAGCGACTATGGCGGTCTGCTTTCCACAGGACGCGTTTGTTGGCTGTGAAGTCGACGTTGGGTGTCAAACTGACTCTCGGGACTGACACAGAGAAACATTTCCCAGTGTGAATGGATGGTCCACATGTTTGCATTGATGGTTCTATATTTTGCACCACCTTTTCTGACCAGGGAGGAGACCTTTCATAATGAAAGCGGCTCTTACCACACTATAGTTAAACTATAAAGGTGCAATAAAGTTGTGACTTTTGTGAGATGATGGTGTATTTTCCTGTCTTCTAATCCTTTGAATGTTTTTCTTTCTTGTAATTGCAATGTAGTTTTGATAGCAGTGGGCTATCAAAAACCTCACTGTACACTACCTGCTCAGCACCAAGCAGCAGACAGACAGTTGATGGCTAGCTGTTGATAAACAATGAAATATTTAACAGATAAAGAGACAGAAAAGAACAAAAAAAAAAACATGGACCAAACTCACCAGTGGCCAGAAACAGGGCTCTAGACGAATGATGATGATGCTCCATAGCTGCTAAGCATGTTTGCTAATAGGTTTGCCATATCATCTTAAAAGGTGAGGGTGTGTTGTGTCCACAACTTGCTTCTCCTGCCCTCTAGTGGCCAGAAAAATCTGTTATTGCAGGTTTAAATAGCAATGCAGTCTTCTTTATTTAACGTGGACTCTAATTAAGAGTAAAAATTAGTGTGTTTTTGATATGTTTGTATGTATATCAGTTACTCACCCCAAGTTATGTTGAATTCATTGAGAAAACTGCTTTTTTTTGCATCCCTCCACAGTGAATGAAGAACCAAAAACTGAAAAATTCTCAATGAATTGAAGTCATAGGGGTCCACGGTAAACAACAACAAAACTATATCAAAACTTTGGTTTGCGAACACTCACACAACTCATGCAGTATCATCCATGTCTTATTTACCCGGTCGTATGCTCAGTACCTCCCAAAAACCTACTGATGCGCTTCTCAAAGCCAGACTCTGTAAACAAATTCAGTAATTTCACTTGCTAAGCACCAACGCTGCTGGTCAACCGTTGCCTCAATCAGTTAGTGTTATTGTATGACTTTGGAGTTACACAGATGCACCAAAGTCACACAATCAAGGCAGTGGTAGACAAGCAGCTCCCATGTTCAGAGAGGTAAAATTACAGTTTTTGTCAATGGAGTCTGGCTTTGAAGAGAGTGGAGTTTCTCTTTACGTTTAATTCCCCATAGGAAAGGGCTGTCTGTTTGGGAAGTAGTAGTTGTGTGAGAGTTTGTATTGAGTGTTTTGGTATAGTTTTGCTGTTGTTTGAAGCATCCCTCTTTGACCTAAATGAATTAAGAATTTTCTCAGTTTTTGGATGCTTTGTTCACTGCAGAGGGATGTGATGAAACAAGAATTCCTGAATTAAATGTAACACAAGGTGAGTAATCAATATGGTCATTTGGCAGGTAGCGCTGGGCAAAACCTAACCTTTCATGCTTCCGGCCAGTTGACCACAATACCACCAAACAGTGACCTGAGAAATTCCACAGAGATTGGACGTGATTCAGTGGAGCTCAGTAACAAAGAGTGTTTTCAACCCTCGTTAGTAAATTTCTTTGTCATACTGAGCTGTCTATGTAAGTCACCGAACCCAACCATGTATCATCTTAACAACTGTCTTGTTGCTTAAAACACAGCACCATTTTGATCTATGTAACCAACTCCCAGCAAGTGTAAGTGAGACTTGATAACATTTCCACCCAGCGAGGTTAGTTGAAAGGTATCTTGCTGACACACAGTTTCACAGTCATGTCACTATTCATACATTCAATACTCATATTTTGACATGTGGATCTAGGTTACCCATTCTGTGTACATCTATAGGTCCAACCATTGAATATGAATGACAGACTTTACAGATGAATGGATACCTGTACAGATATCTATCCTACCCTGATATAGATGGAGACCTGTAGTACATAGATAGAACTGTATTAAATGAATTGTGTTAAACAGACTTTTCCAGCAAGTGTTAAAGCTAACCCTCTGCCTGTTACAGCTAACCCCACCCATGGGGTACGTAGTAACATTTCACCTCCACCACTTCTCAGTGCAATTGTAGAAGAAAGATATGTTCTTTTTCCCCCCAACCGTATCTTTATTGACTTTAACAACAGTAAACAAAGACGTGCACATACACACATCCAGTATGCGTACGTATACATCCACGGACATGTAAAAGAAAAAGACACCAGAACAAACTGTCGAATGTCCACCCCACCCCAGTGGTGTGGGTTGAAATTAAATAAATGAAGAAAAGTAAATAAGGATAATAATAAAATAAATAAGAGGGGAAAGAAGATCACAAATTACAGGTTGATGATCTGGTCAGTGCAATACATATACACTTAAGTTCAAGCACACATTGAATTAATGTACAAATTTGAGAGGGTCACTTATTGTATATCCCCAGGTACCTCCAACATGTGGGTGAAGTCTATATTCTCTAGATAACACATGAAGGGACCCCAGATGTTGTAAAAAAAGAAGAAAAAAAAAGACATTGATTACTTCTGATAGCGTTTGTAATTTTTGTCCAAGGGCAGAATTGTTGATAGTTTAGTAAGTTTTTAGTTTATTTGTAGCAGAGATGTGCATGTTCTTCAAAAAATATTAATCTTAATTAGTTTTAATAACATTCAGCCCAAACTAAAATGTGTTAGGTTGTGTCCTGCCTTGAAGCTGGTGAAAAGTTGGTTTGTAAAATACGTCTTAACCCTTTGAAACCTGAGCAAATTGGCTGTCTTTCTTTCAAAAGCATGGAAAGAAGGGAAAAAAAGAAGAAAAATTAGCAAGAAATAGGTAAAAAGAGAAAATTAAAAACAAGAAAACTAGTAATAAAAATAAAATAAAGTAAAACAAATAATAAAGGTAATGACCTGGAAAGATAGCTTAAAAATTAGAATAATTCTGTAACATAATTTTAAATATATGATAATAATTATAAATATATGTTTTCCCTAGCTTTTTAAAAAATAGTTTTCCAAATCTATTAATATTTTGCAATTTTTGGAACATTTCTTGCCAAGTTGCTCACTGCCTTTTCTCCATGCTATTGAAAGAAATTGCACCAATTTGCTCAGGGTTCAAAGGTTTAAACATGAATATTTTTTACATATATATAATTGTAATATATATGCATGATCACATGAGCAGTAGTCTCCACAGTGCATTGCATAAATGATGGCTGCCCGTATGGAGCAAAGTTGTTGGCTCTAAGAGAAGTTAGAGCGTGACATCACATCTGGGTGGGCGGGGCTAACATGTGCACCGGCTTCTCCGGCTGCATATCAGCAGCCAGCCAACAACAGCAGCGCACACAGGTTTTCAAACGCCAAGTGGGGGACAAACAAAACAGCAACAAGCTGGAAAGTACCACCCCGGAGTGAGCTGGCACATTCAGACACAGCCCTGCCATCAAGTTGAAACCTGGGAGGTGAGCGAAGACGAAGGAGACACCGGAAAGGAAGGAAGGGAGGAAGGTATCCGGATTGTTGCGGGCGCTTGGCGCGAGACATCCCCGGGTAGAGACGCCTGCGGCAGCATCAGGACCACCAGGGATGGAGGGGGAGAATCACGGTTGGTTTGCATCCCACTTTTCACATAGGCTGTTTGCCATTTTGTGGCCGCTCAGAGTCCTGACAGCACCATGAGTGTTTTATTTTAGCATAGCTGTCTACAGTGTTCGTGCTCTGCTGTGCCAAGTGCACAGAGATGACAGCATAGATGTTCATGCTGCTGCCAGTCTCACTGCTTGGTGGGACTGTGATGACTGTTCATGTATCATCTCCTAAACTCCTAAAGGGGCTCACTGCTCATGTTGATTAAACTGAAATGCAGTCACAGGAAAGGGAGTACCCTGTTGGGTGTTTATAAGCCATCTTAAAAACAGGTGCCCCCTGTAGTATTCACTGGCAAAAGGATATAAAAATCATCTCTGTGATGAATTATTAAACATCACACTGCAGCTGTGACAGTGTAGAAACCCACACATTTACACAGCAGAATTAATGCAGCGTGAAACACAGAAAACTTCCTGTTCATGTGGGAATTAAGATGCAAACTGATATATTTATCCCACGCAGGCTCTCCAGATGACACAGTTTCACAATATAAAACCATCTTTACAGGAAGTTCAATGTCCTGGCGTCATGTATAGGGTGACTTGATGATGTCAGGCCGTGATGAGCGAGCTGATGGCTCAGCTTAGACCATGATAGAGGCTTCGTCTCAATTATTTAGCAGTTTAGTTTTTCTGTGAGCTTAATGCATCTCAAAATAGAAGCACCAGCAATGGCCTCATTGCAAAAGTGATGCTCTGTAGGAGGAAGGGAGGGCTGGTACCCCACATCGCTTACTGTGATTGACATGTAAGAGATAAAAAGAAAGTTTAAAGCTTATATAAGTGGAATTTAAAACTGTATACTGAGACAAATGCTTACCAGTGATTTGCCTTTTGATTGGGTTTTTGACATATTTAGACATAAGGCACACAGGGTCCAGTCTGGGTCTGGGCTCCCAAAAAGGATAATCAAATTTATTTGCAGTTCTCCTTCCTCATCAGTACCTTCCTATTTGCAAATCAGCTGCACAATCAGTTGCTTTTATGTAATTATCTGCTAAAGTGTGAGGGACACGCTGAAGCTCCCAGCACATTCAAATAACACTCTCACTGTCCCTGACACCTCCTTAGACAAATCAACGGCGTGTTGATCTGAATGAGTGAGTCTAAGTCACATCATCTCCTCTGTCCCTGAGCACCGTGACTGTTCAGCATAATTGAAGCCAGAGAAGAAGAGAAGGGATGGAAATAATCCTCCATCCTCTCCCAAGACTTGACTTTATTTTGGTACAGCTGCCTTTATTTTATTATTAATGTAGACATATGTATTTGTAGCATGCATTTTTAAAGCCTCCCAGTGTCGGATCACCTAAAATTTATGACGGGATTACCATACTGTGTTTTTGAACTCTGCTCCTGTGATGTTGCTAGGTGCTGGCGCCCTAAACCAGCTATCTTGGGATTCACTGGGCGCTGCTCTGTTTCAAAACTCACTTCAAAGGCTTCGAGCTGCACGTCGTCAAAATGACTTTGTTTTATCTTTTTTTTTTCTCGTCTTTTTCGTGCTCTTTTGCCATCTACCTGCACCTGTCAGTGCAGCTCAGTTTCCCTTTGCATAATGAAATTTGTGCACACAAAGGAAGCAGTGTGCTGGTGTATAGGTGTGGTGCACTATAGCAGCAGGTACGTGTGGTTGCTGTGGTTATGGGCGTCAGTTCACCTCCCAGTTTGAAATACAGTTGCTTCTACTGGCCTGTAATGTGTTGTTTTTCTGCTGCATACTGTCACTCTCTACCCATGTGATCAGACAGGTTTACTCCAGCGCTAAGCTCCCCTCTTGTTCAAAGAGCTGTCAGAGCGACGGCAGCAAAGTCTCAGTGGACTTATGCACATCGTATTCCTGTTGGAAAAAAAGTGTGACATGAAAATCAAAAGATTAAACGGAGAAAAAGTTGAAATGTCACTTCAAAAATGATTCAAATCTGCACTTCCTCATACTTAACCATGTAGGATAACAGTCCAGAAATAAACTTAATTATTCTAAAGATGTGAGCTGATTGGTGCAACCAGATAAAACACCATCCCTTTGTTTCCCACCACTAAATCCACACCAATCACAACGACATGTAGATAAAGAGCAGCACACAAAGGAAGGATGTTAATGCTTCGAGACAGCTGAAATGAAAAGTGGGCAGGGTGTTGGAGGATGTGACTTAGCGCATTCGATCCATATTTAGCCTCTTAAGCTTTACTCTGGCGAGTATTCAGTCGAGTTGCACCAGCAGAGGTGCTCGTTCTGCTCCCAACCAGCCAGGTGTTAGTCACTGCAGGTGATGCTGACAAAGTGCTGCTATGTAGGAGTTTCACCAACACAGATCAGAAGGCTCTCTGTAGGTTTTATACCCGACTGGGGAAATGCTTTCATCACACGCAAGGCTTGTCTACCTACCTGTGTGTTTGAAGACAAACATGACTGATTCTCATCACAGTCTCCCAGTAGACTGTCTGCTCAGGCAGCTTACAGTGTTTGGAGATGAGTTGTTAGACATATGTACATTTCATAGAGGAATTAAATCTGCTCTATGTAGTGTCAGGGAGTAACTAGTCACATGTAATCAAGTTAAAAAACAAATGTAATTGTAATCGGTTACATTTACTGAGGAAAAAAATATGTAATTAAATTACAGTTATTTATTTTTAATTTAAAAAATTAAAACCTAAATAGAAAAAATAAAATAAAACAATTAAAATTAACCAAAAGATATATATATATATATATATATATATTATTAATTGCAATTAATTAAAGTGTTGGTGATTACAAAGGGAACACATGCGAACACATTCCTTTTGCTAAAAAGCTTACATGGAGAATATAATATTCATTCTGTTGCAGTGCAGGAAAGCCAGGTGTCACACCAAAATCTGTGACCCATCAGATTCTGTGACCCAGTAGCAGGCTCTATTAAAAAATATTTTAGTTTTGTGAGTTGTTGAGCAGTTAGAGCAGACATGGCACAGATAGACTCCACCTGCCCTTTTGACCTCTGATTTTAGAAGTGCCCTTTTTGCAAAGCATTTTCTATGCCTGTCTCTATTTCTTTTTCTCTTCTCTAATATTCAATTTAAGGTTTTTAAAATTTGGCCCCTGGCATCAATTCTCAATTGAAAGTGTGGTTTTAATGCCGGAAACCGCATTTGAGTTCTAATTCTGTGAGACCACTCGAGCCCCTGCCCCTCCTTTTGCCCCTTTTCAACAGTCACGGGCTGGCTTGGCTTGGCTTGGCTTGGCTTGGTTTGGGCCATCAGCCCAGTCTTAAATTGATGATGGGTTGCTAGAGTGATGACATTTAAAAGCAGAGTGCATGTGTTTTTTCCATCACACAGCAGGGTGGGTAAAAGAAGTTTACCTGTTGGACACAATTCAGCTTCACTATAACTCGCAGCATTCACAGACAAAGACTTGATGCAAAGATCTGGACGCATTTTCCCCACAAATACAACATGCTAATGTTTTTAGCACAAGCCTATGGCATTTTACATTGTGTAAATTAGCCTAGCGACGAGCGGAGATTTTCTCTGCTCATATGAAGCCAGGATAAATTCCTGAAAGATAAATTACACACAAGACTAAAACTCCTTTTTTGTGGAGGCTTTATTGTCTTCACAAATATTTTCTCGGGAGGTGCACATCAGGCCATGGCGTAGGCTCTATGTCAACACGGAGCCTGCGCCGTAGCCACAGCGTTGATTCAACACAAATGAAGAAACTCCGCCTAAGCCTAAAAGATGTTCTACTGTATATAACTTTATTTTTTGAGAGGGGTGCCCTTTTCCCCCCTTGTGCACCTGCACCCAAAAATGTCTGTGCATGGCCCAGGGTTAGGGTTTCTGTTTAGGGGCTGGGTCATGGATTCTGATGGCTTAGGGCTAACTATCCCTTTTCCATGACATTTTTCAACCTTGCTTCCCAATTTAAAACATCAAATAGTTACAATCGTTATTACATTATTACATTTTTAACAGGGTATTCAGTAATCTGTATCCTATTACATTTTAAAAGTAACCTTCCCAACACTGACTGTGTGGTAAACTTTCCTTGGTGTGTGACTGAAGCCTTCCGGCCTGTTTAGTGAACAAGGTGTTGTTCCATGTTGTGTCCACCTGGTGGCATGTATGCACAACAGCACGTCGAGTGTTCATGTGAGTGTGGTTCAAGGCCAGGACTACATACAGTATACAGCACTGTGCAGAGGAAGAAATTTCATGATGCACATTTAACAGCTTACATGTGACTGCACCAGATATTGTTGTGTTGTGAAAATGCTACACATTGCCACAGGGAGGTTGTTTTTTTCACCTTGAGGATCTGATACAAAACAGTAACAATGCTGTGCTCTGTCAGTAATATGTTATCAAAATTGATGCAGTTATAGTGGGCTGACAGGAGCATGTGTCCCCTGCTGTTTGACTGCAGACTGCTGACTATTCTTTATGTGAACATTTATACACCAAAAATCATTAGTGTACTCTACAATTTTGAATATTAATATTACACGATAGAAACAAAAAAGAGCCCCACTCATAGAGAAGCTGCTCCACATTAGTACTAGAGGTCAAAAACTGCACAGGGAGCCTTTAGGGGCTGTCCAGGCTGTCAGTGAAACGCATTTGGTTCTCTAAGTCTCTAATTGTGTGTTGCACTTCGCTTAAAATAACCTACAAGACCTTATGGGGCAATATTAAGCATAATGAATTGAAATTTACCGTTATTGCTCTGGCTGATTTGCGTTTATGGCTTTCATTGGGGTACTTACAATGGCCACTTGACAGTTTAGTGTAATACACTGACGTTATTCCATTTACAGCAATGAACTGATGTATTTTTCTGACCTTTCCAGGACAGAGGATAGGGTACTAGGCTGACAAGTGCACTCTACACACCTACTCTCTATCTATCTATCTATCTATCTATCTATCTATCTATCTATCTGTTTACTTATTTATACTCTCTGCAGGTGTTCAGTGAGGTGCTGACAACACACTCTTATTCAGAGAGGTAATGTGGAGCCGGGCGGAAAGGAGGGGAGGAATATGCATGCTAAAAACGAGAAGAGAAACATTTGTGCTGACTTCACCGTGTGCCGTGCCGCTGTTCTTCCCGTGACAGAGCTGCTCCTCTCGGTGATGTGCAGCTGCAGCATTTTAAAGTGGCCAGGACTGACTTTGCAGTTCATGCAGGGGTCACACGGAGGCACCCGGCCCGCCTTTTGGCAATGAACAGGGCAATCATTGTTAGATCAGGGGTGACGTCGTTGATGTTATAGTCATGCAGCCGGTAGGAAAAAAGAGTGTGAGATCTACCTTGTTCTGTAATTACCGCCTAGCCTGAGCAACCGACAGGCTTGGCCCTGATGGCAGTGTGATTGACAGCGAGGGCTGAGTTGAGAAATTAATTAATGAGTGACACTGAGCGAGAGAGGCTGTTGTTAAGGAGTGAGAGGCACTTTGCGTGACTGACAGGCAGGCTAATTCAGAGTGGCAGGGGTTCAAGAGTGGAGGTAAACATTTCCTCTTTGCACCGCAAGAGGAAGTGGAAATCCAAAATGTAATCAATTGGCTCTGATTATGAGCGCATCTGTGGCTGAGCCAGACCTGTGTGTTTTGTTGTGTGTGTGTGTGTGTGTGTGTGTGTGTGTGTGTGTAACAGCCCTGTGTGTGTTGTGCGGCACCGAGACCTCCAAAAATGCGATTGTGTCGTGGCGAATAACCTCAATAGATGTGAAGATATAATCTAATCAAAACAAATGGCTCACAGTGTTTTGCCTGGGAGCAAATCATTTCTTCTACCCCGTTGCCAAGCAACAATGAAATCTTGATTTTATGTACAAGGTGTTTGAAGCCAAAAATGATGAGTGACTAGACGCTAAAAAGCAACAGAGGGTAGAGCTGGAGCTCGAATGCTGACTGCACCGCACAATACAGGGCGGCGTGCTGCCGATAGTTGGCCGTGCCTCTAATACAGAGGGAAACTTTCTCCTTAAATGTTTCTTTGGTTGTTTCCACATTTTATCAGGCAGCACAAAAAATAATAGCAAACAGAGATCTGTCTTAAAGGTACATTACTTTAAAATCCAACCTGACTTTCCCATTTGCGCGTGCAATCTGTTGTGTCTAAGAATATCCGCTTGAATTAGTATGGAAAGTAGCAAGAGAGTGCAAGTGGGAGAGAATGAGAGAGAGAGAAAGAGAGGGAGAGAGAGAAAGAGCAGAGGAGTATAGAGGGAGGCTGAGACACCAGCACAAAAGGGGAACTGGGAGAAAGCAGAAGTGATTTCAGCGTCCTGGCAAGTTGCACATTCAATTCGAGGGGGGGCAAGAGAAAGCAGGTGAGTGTGAGAGATTGGCCAGGGGAGCGGAGGATTCATCCAGCTGAGGGGGGATTAGGTGGAGCAGAGTGACAGAGAGCAGGACCTTACAGTCGGAGTCGCCGCATGGACTGAACAGCCGGGAGCTTGGAGTGACTCTCAGCAGCGGGGAGCCCGGGGCCTCTGTGACTTCCCCTTTTTTCTCCATTTCGATCTGAATCATCAGACAGGGAGCATCCACACAGCCACTAAGGCAGACCTTCACACGCTGATACACGTATCACACACTGAAGCTATGGGGTCAGTGAGTGAACTCTGCGTGTCCAGCCTCCAGACGTTCTTGTGTCCAGCTGTGAAGCCGCTCCAAGCTCCAGGTAAAGTCCCAAGTGTGATGGATTAATGCTTTAATTTGTTGGAAGATTGTTGGCATGTGTTGTGCTATGAACTCTCTCTCAATTGAAGCCATCATCACTAGTCATCATTAGTTTTGAAGGACTTCTCACATCATTATTCAACAGTTTTAGTTTAAGGTTTGTCCGTGCTCGTGTGACCACCGGCGCAAACACATGGCTCCACCAGAGATGACAACAGTTGGCCAGAAATAGAGGGAGCGCCTTGTGGCTAAGGAGGCTCTCTCATTAAGCGCAACTTAAACCTCTGTGCACACAGACTGAGAGAGAGCGAGCTAATGTTATTACTTACTGAGCAGATCTAATCTCCTGCAGGTTTCGCACACAAACACATCCTTATTCACACAATGTAGCAGGTCCACGTACCGTATGGCAACATTGAAACCTCAGGCGAACACACAACCACACAGAGTGACACATTTCTGCTCCTGCCTTGCTCGGCTGTGCATGAAAATGTCTCTTCTCGTTCCCGTTGCTGCGTCCGTCAATATCGGGGTTGTGTTTATTGGAGATCACCTGCTAAACCTGGATAAACAACTCTCAGTGCCTCCCAGTTTAATTACAGATGGAGGAGAAGTGGAGCTGGCTAAGACGTTGGCCTCTTTAGGAGTTTTTTTTTTCCGCTTGCCATCTGTTCCCAGATTTATCCTTTCACACTGTAGTAGTAACAGGATCTGAATTGTGATGGAGCTAATGTGTGTGTGTTTGTTTGGGGCTGGTTGTCAAGTGTCACAACTGCATTACGCTGCACTGCTGGGTGGCACACGGGTCGCCACCGGGAGTGTTTGAAACTGTGCTGGCAGACAGTGTTGACATGACTAAAGCGGCTTCGCTGGGTTGTGGTGAATCAGCTGACTGAGTGCGAAGCAAGGGGAAACGGTGCTGTCTCAGTGATTTCAAAACACCTGAATCAGCACTAAGGACGAGTATGAAAGGAGGGGACTTCAAGGGGGAAGTAATCTGGATTGTTCTGGTATCATATCAAGAACATGGTTACAGCGGAGTTTCACAGGTTTCTGTCAAGCTAACAGAAATGATTTTGACATATTGCATAGAAGTGAAGAAAAAGTTCTAGTTAGATATGACATTGGTTTGTCATTTGAATATCCAGCCTCCTGTGCAAGCATTGTACTCCTAAAGGCTTAATTCCAGCTGTGTCAGTTTTCTGCTTAAACTGTAATAAAAACATTCATGTCGTGATGGCAACCTTTGCATTTTGGACCCCTTGTGGTGGGAAGAGACTGGGCAGTGCTCTGAGTGTGTTGGTGTTTCTGTTTTTAATCGTGAATCATGCAAGTGATTCACGTGTGACTCATCCAACGGTCGTCCAGAGAGTTCACGTTGTATCAGCAGCACCATTAAATCACTCCTGAAATATGGCCAAAAGCTGTTTGACATGAAGACACAAGTGCAAACATGATTGAGAAGTTATAAAAAAGTCACTTGGCTGCTTCGCCGACTGACCTCATGCAATGACGTCTTATTTCCCAAAGTTTCTGAGGGGATGCAAATTGATTGTTCCAGTCTTGTCAGTCACTCAATAAAATAAACACATGTACACTGTTATGCCAGCGTCGTTTCAGACTGTAAATGTTACTGTGAGTCTAACTTTCACAGTCACTGTGAGTGTGACTCAGCATGCTCAATTAATCTTCACAGGGCACAGGCAGGGACTGATTGCAGGCAGTGTATCGCCCGAAGCAGACGCAATAGTAATTCGGCTGATTAATATCAGCGCGGTAAGTTACGAGGGCCGTCTGCGCTGTGAGGCAGGTGTGCCTGAGCTTTGCCTTGATTTTTCTGACATGGAAATTACTCCACGTGGGCTCCAGGGGCAGCTGGGGACAAAGTGATCTCTCTGGGAACACAAGCACGCCCGTCAGCAGCAGTCAGTCTTTGAGAATAGGTGCCAGATCAGCTGGTTGTAAAGGAGGGTACGGTGCAGTAGTGAGAGTGGTGATGATGCTAAAGTGATTATGGTGGTAGTTCCCAACCTGTTTGGCTTGACCTCTTGACCTGTGGTGCAGTAGTTAGCATTGTCGCCTCACAGCAAGAGGGTTCCTGGTTCGAACCTGGGGTTGGGCGTTCGAACCACTTCTGTGCGGAGTTTGCATGTTCTTCCTGTGTCAATGTGGGTTTTCTGCAGGTACTCCAGCCTCCTCCTACACTCCAGACATGCAGGTTAGGTTAATTGGTGACTCTAAATTTGGCATAGGTGTGAATGTGAGCGTGAATCGAGATGGTATGATTTAAGGAGGGTGATGAATCCATGGTTGAATAGGGAACGGTGGGTTCCCTATTCGGGGTCTAGATGCTGGTGGTGGTAGAGGTGGTGAAGATGAGATGAGAAGAAGATGGAGAAGTGCTGATGATCTGGATGAGTAGAGGAATGAGCCTTTGTTGAGCTTGACCTGGACTCTGGATATGATGGCTGGAGATGAACAGGGTGGAGGAAGGCACGAAGATTCTGCCTAAAAAGATGGCTGACAGCAGCAGAGGAGAGAGCAGATTTAAAATTTTGCAGTAGCATCCTGATTGGCTGAGAGAGATCATGGCAAAGTTTGACTGGATAACCAGAGGAGTGAACACCCATAGTCAGCTGATTAGAGGAAACAGTGGGAGTGGGATGGAGAAAGTCTTCCTGACTGAACTTCCGCTGAGCTTCATAAGCAGTTATGGAAAATGAATGAATGCTTCTAAACATGACTTTGAAGTGATAACTTACTCTTAGAAATTTACACATGACCTCTGTTTGTTGACAGCTTGGGTCCATAATTACTTCCTGTCAGCTGCTTCCTATCATTCATACATGCTACAAAACATCCCAACAGGAAATACAAAGGGACCCATTAAGAATGTTTATGTTGTCAAGTTTGAAACGGTTTGTTTGTAAGAGGTCTATCAGGGCGTTTGGCTCCAAACATACCAAGCCAATATGACATACATCATCTGCCATCACAGCAGTGGGCGAAACACACTTCCAGTAAAGGCTGAAAACAGTGGACTTCTTTTGAGGTTTTTACTGGAAGAAATTGCGAAACCGTAAAAACAGAACTGGACAACAAAAGTGATTACAAATCATAAATCCACATGATTCTATTGACAAGTGTTAGACCAGGAATCTGGATTCATGTAAGCATAGACAAGCTGTCGAATTAGTTATATTGTCCCGAATGAAACAAAGTATTCTGAGTGAACACAAGGAAACTATAAAGGTAATAACCATTATAGGGGAATGCCACCTAAATTAATAATTCCATTATGTTATTTCTATTGGCCTAGAAAAGTTTAGTCGATATCTGTGAACTTGAGCTACTTTCTCTCAAAGCCAGAAACCAGAGAAGTTAGTCTCAAACTTGTGATGTCGTCAGGTCTAAAGTCTGAAGCTGCCTCATACACAATGAATGGGAGCCTGATGACCCAAATTAGCTTTATTCTATTGTAGTGATCTCAGCTCCGAAATGGAAAATGCACCCATATACTCAGAAATTCCCCTGGGTGCTCTCTGTGGCCCTCTAGTTTTTGGATTTGGGAGAGAGTTGTCCATGTATCCAAATTTTTTTGGACTGTCTTAGACCATAGGAATGACATGTATACATTTTTGAAATGGGTGTGGGTCCCCCGAGAGGGTTTGAAGTAATTGTGAAACTGTAAAAACAGAACTGGACAACAATAGTGATTACAAATCATAAAACCACGAGATTCCATGGACAAAAGTGAAACAACAGAAATCGGATTCACATGAGAGTATAGACAAGCTGTCAAATTAGTTATATTGTTCCCCATGGAACAAAGTAAGCCTATCACAGGTGAACACAGGTAGAATGTTGCATTAGCGACATAACCCTCAGAAGGCTGGTGAGCAGATCATAAAAAAATTAACCCACTGACTCCATTAGAACTGACTCTAAAGTCTAGCTCCTCGAATGCTGTGAGCGTCCCTATGACCCTTTGACCCTTGGACCCTCACTATGACCTTCCTTCTTTATAGTTTTCTTGGTTTGCAAACAGTCCAGCCTCAGGCCCACGTCCTCCATCGGAACCTGTCCGGTCCCAAGCTTAGAGAAGGAAGTTTGAAACTGTGTACACCTGCCAGAGACGATCATCAGGATATAATAGCATGCGTTCATTAGTCTGAATAAACCCATACCACCACCATCAATAATACAACCTACTATTTTGATATTCCTGTAGCTTATAAAGTTAGGTTACATAACGTTAAGCAGCAAATAACTTGTTCTAACTGTCTTTAGCAAACTGTTTGCTAACTAAATTATCATAGCGAACTGACGTTAGCAAACTCATAAGGTTAGTACTAGTTAGCTACTGTTTAATGTTACCTATGTTTTTAAGTTACAGTTAAATCCTCCTGAGACCCGAACTTTTGTTTGGTACGTATTTTTAATTTCTCTGACGCAATAAATATAAAAAACGAAACACTGTCAACGATAATAAAGTCCCAAGGTCCTCAAATGAGACAACAATTCAGTCCAAATGTCCCCAAAGAGACAGTAATCAGACAAGAACCTCTTAGCTTGTTCCTTTTTCTAAAATTGGTCAAATTTGTTGCCATATCATACTGCAAACATTATTAATCATAAATAAACAAGTTTCAACCATTAAATGTGATCAGGTTTTGGACCTTGTTCACTTCTGTGTTGGGATGGGCTGCAGACTGACTTGGCAGAAATGGCTGCCATCTTGTTTTTACATGGATTAGTGTATTGTGCTCTTACTACCACTAGATGGCACAAAAAGTGTCCACGAACGAGGACAACAGGTCTAAGTTAAGTAGAATAAAGTGTGAGATCAAGTAAACCCAAAATGTGATGTCCTCATATGAGGACACAGGGTCTCCGGAGGATATTTAAATATTAGTTATTATATTAGTAATAAGAGTTATGACAGAGTCATAGTATTTCAGCTGAAAGGTCAGAGCTCTGACATGAGGAGTGTCCTCTGTAGGTGTGACCAAAAATCACAGATTCAGTCACGTAATATAATTAAAACATAGACGTGCACAGCAAAAGGGAGGCAAAGGGAGGCCTCCAGTTAACTGATAACTGTCATGAGAACAGCTACAAATGAAAACTCTCACAGGACACA
Organism: Epinephelus moara; assembly: GCF_006386435.1. Lineage (NCBI taxonomy): Eukaryota > Metazoa > Chordata > Actinopteri > Perciformes > Serranidae > Epinephelus > Epinephelus moara. The sequence goes on along the minus strand of NC_065523.1, from coordinate 22,655,556 downwards.
GTTTACTTCAGGTACAATGAGGGGAAGCAAAATACTACATGTCTATATACTGTAATGATTCATTTTGTTCCTACAGTGGCCTGGAAACATAAGTTATTGATAAGGAAGCACAGTAAACACACGACTGCCCATCTTAACATGCAGTAACACAAGATTTTCCACCATTGGTCCTGGCAATTAAGGTGGATTTCAGTGCTGCAGGCTCCAGCATGGAGCTCTGCAGCAGGACCCTATTGCCTTGTTTGGTTAGAAAGTAAAGTCAGTTTCAACAAGACATAAGAGCTAAAGTGAAATCTACCTTGTTGTAGGTTGCTGATTTATGTCTGTGAACTGTGAGCATGGTCAGATTGCTTTTCCAGTAGAAGCATCCAGCCTTTCAAAACAGAAAATCAGCCTGATTTGTGTATCATAAAATGCTTTTCCTTCTTCCAATCTTGTGATCTCAGATTTTCCTTGCGTGTGTTTTGATGAGGGGATCCCTACCTCAAAGTTCAGCCACCGGATTATGAGACGCAGGCCTCTAAGTTTGCATGATGATAAAGTAATACCCTCTGATTATAAGGCCTAATTGATCAGTAAGCTCCTGTGTACACTAACATGAAAGATGAACATAACGTTGATGTCTTATAAGATAGATTTCACGTGAAGTGTATTCCACTGGTAATACAGTTTGACGTGTTTTGGATGCTGAAGGAGACAGGCTCTGCCAGCGAGCTGCTTCAAAGAGGCGTGTGTGGGAATCCAAACAGAGGCAGATGAAATCCACACAGCTCTGTAAGCCAAATAAGATCCTTCTGGTTGCATGGGAGGATTTGTTTTTCTCTGAGTTCTTCGGTTTTTTATCTTGATGAAATGTCATGAAATGAACAGGCGTGGTACCACGAACTGAAAAATAATGTTTCTCAGTTATTTATGACACACTGTAACTCCTGTTGTTGTGCTGTAAATGTGTGGACATGCAGGCCATCTATGAACAGAAGGGGGTTTCATTCGTCATGCATAAGACCACTTGTTAGTCTAACTTATGCATAATAAATTATAGATGAACAAATGCTTTGTCAGTCTGTAGTCTACCAAGGCTTGTTGGGGGTGATGTCAGTTGCAGAAATGTATGCAGTGCAGAATGCTGCGAGTCTAGCCTGAGGAAGAGTGACTCCTAGACAGGCTGTCCTACTTCAGCAGCTCTCTGCATTTCACACCCTCTTCCCAAAACTGATTTGAAATGTCACAACTTCTGACAGCAGTATGTCTGCATGTATATGTGCAGGTGACTTCTGCTGTATGCTGCTACGGAGGAAAACATTAGAAAGCAAAGAAAATGATGATGAGAATACACGGAGAGCATGCTGTATATTAAAAATAGATCTATATGTTTGTAAATGCCAAGTGATTGGCCGCCTACGTGAGTGTTTGTCTCTCATGGCCACGTACGAAAAGTGACACAAGAGCTAGATGTTTTTCTTGCGTTTGACTCATGTCAGTAATTAATCACTCAGGTCGGCCCACCCTCTCACCCGGAAAATTATAGGATGCATGGATCCAGAGGTCTCATTACCTGTGACTGCACCTGTAAAGGGAAAGCATTGGTTTCAGAATCAGTGTGTGCAGTGAGTCATGGTGCGTGGAGCAACTGAACTCCAGCCAAAGAATGTCTGCAGTAATCTTAATAGTAACAGAGCTATTTTTCAAGCCTGGTGTTTATGCTTTCAAGCAGGTGTGTGGAAACGAACCCTATCAACACGCCTAATTTTGTTTGTACATCAAAGACTAAATGTGGAGAACTGTGATGCAAGTGTGTGGTTGATAATGTCTGGCTCCTTGAGGATCATTTTTAGTGATGTGTGTGTCCAGACACAGGCTACAGTACAAAGTTTTCCGACAAGCCCTTTCTTGTTTCTGCAGCTTGAACTGTAGTTACAGCAGGTGATCAGCAGGGGTCACTCTTACCATCTCTTCCCATAGGACGGTTAAATATTGTTTTCTCACTTTCCTCCCCATCTAATTCAAGCAATTTAAACACATAGATTTAATACTGTAACTTCAGCTGTCAATGCATTGTTTCAGCTGTGTGAGTAATAATAAGGCCTTGTGCTTTCAGGAATAACCCTGTTGTAAATTAAAGATAAGGTCATGATTGTGAAGAGTTAACCACTGCATTGCCTCAAGCACAGGCATCTTTGAACTCATCCTGGCCCTAACCCCCTCGGGGAAATTCCCATTAAATGCTTGTTACACTGATTTTACACATTAGGATCAGATTACTTGTATCATAATGGCTTTTCTGCCTTTGGATGGTGCTTTCTAAAGTTTTAAAACCCTGATGATGCAAACATTTTTAATAAAAAAGCATGCGTTATAAACTAAGGGTGTGGAGTTTGAAAGAAATGTGCTTTAAAAATTGCATTTTGGGAAGTGTGGGATTCAGGGGGCGGTTGCACAGAACACCTTAATTTAAGACTTTTCTTTAAGTCCTAGTAAAGGTTTCCTCAAAATAAAATTGTTTGCACAAAACACCCTTAAAGCTTCTCCTTAAGGTTTCTTTAAAATGTTCACTTAATATCTTAATATTTAGACAGTTGAACAAAAGACCTTAGCAACCAAAGCAAGGTAAAAAAAAAAAAAAGAAGTGAGAAGAGTGTTCTGCGTCCATATTGATTTTACATTATAGATTTGACTGAATTCATTTTCTTTGCAGTTTCCTCTCACAATCGATTTTCTGGCATTTGGGGATTAGTTTACATAATAGTATGTGCTTTTTATGATTGTATTTCTCCAGAAGTTTGATCTTTCCCTCCTCTGACCACTATGGTTTTCTTGTCTCCTTTTTTTCTGCCATTTGTTTCACTATCTAACTATATGCCAACTTTAGGAGACAGAAATAGGCGTCACTAGAGTGGGTCCAAGCAATTAATCAATCTCCAAGGAAACTTTTACTGCTGTAAAATCTCTTTCAAGGCAGTAAATGGGTTAACGTTTTTTCCTTAACAAAGGAAACCTTTTAAGGGATTCTGTGCAACTGTGTAAGTCCCTCAGCTAATGAGAAGTAAGTGCTTTGTCTGTGAGTGCTGCGAGTTCTAGTGAAGCTGATTTGTGTACTTGTGTTTTAAGCTGCATCTATTAAGCCATGTTTAATGTGTGTTTAATGTGTGTTTTGCTCATTACTCAAAGCAACAATAAGCACGCGCAAATTTAGAATTTAACATAGTTTTTCAAATGCACTGTTTGAAAACATGAAGGAAAATATCCATTTATAAAACATTTGTATACATGTAAACAGGGCCTCTTTTTGGAGCTTGGCACCCACATACCGAAGACTAAAAGTCAGGTCTGCTGTGTAAATTTTGACCATTAAGTCCCCCAGCTTTATTGCTGTAATATCCCATTACGTGTTGTGTTTCATAATGTAAAGCCAGAGTTTTCCACCAGTCTAGTAAATTTCTGTAGACACAATACAGGGAAACATCACTGACCTGCGTGGAGAAGACATAGCACAAACTCTGTCATGCTGAATTTCTGATTTACCCTGAAGTCAGTGGGACAGATCAGAGGGTCAGTCAGCTGACAGAGGAAGACAAGAAGCACCTTTTAAACATGTGAGCCAGGATTGCTCCTGAGAATTGGCTCTGTCACTTGCACCAACACTGTAATCCAAGGGCTTAACATGCTACGCTAAGACTGAGCAACAGCTATTTCATAATACGACCAACGAGGCCTGTGTGAGGTTAAAATGTTCCTTAGTGAGTTACTTCCAGCTTATACCAGTTTAGCTGTTTGAAGGTTTTCAAAAGAAGCTCTGTCTTGATTTTGTAACCTCTGAGGTGCTGTTGTGTTGTATTACCTCAAACTGTCAAGTGATTTCGAACCGAAGCAGCCTGCACACTGTGAGCTAAAGCCTCATAAACAACAGATGTTCAATTAAAGAAGAACGCTTTGTCCTTTTGAGGAACGTATTCATCATATTGAAACTAATAATCAGCTGCATCTTTTACCATACAAGAACAAAACCCCCTTTACCCTACACAATCTTGTATGACGCTGCTTTGAGGCTCAGGGATCAGCTCTGCGTGTCTCTGTGTAGATCAGGAAGTTGCAGACAACAATGTGTTGATACCAACCGATGATCGTTTCATTTAAAGGTCAAACAGCTCTCTGGTTTCACTTGTTCGGGGTTCTTTAGCACAGATTTACAGCGGTGCTCCGGGGAATGGATGAACTCTTGACAATGAATTGAAACTTTGTGCGAACAGGGTTCACTTCACACAGAGTGCATTGTCAGTTGTTGAGTTAAGGCAGCACAGATGAGGCATTCATGGGCCACAGCTTGAGGCTGAGCCCCTCGAATGAAGTGGTCATGCAGACTATAGAGCCTCTCCAGGGTGAGTTTGTGCTTTTATGCTTTAGGTGTCTTGATGATCGGTACAGAGAAGCGCTGAATTCCAATATTTGATCTTGATTCCTGTGTTTGTTGTCACTCAGCACCACATCCAGAATTTTGCACGTTTTTCTCCACGCACAGGCTCCTGCCCTTTCCTATCTGACAGTCGAGCAGGTGTTAAACAAACAGAAAGCTGATTTATTCACTTTTAACACGGGGATGGAGAGCTGGGTATCTCTGCTGTCTGCCCTTGTAGTTTGTTCTAACATATGCAGCCAAGAAATGTTTCCCTAGCAGGCCAACCATCAGGTGCACCTTTGATCACAGGCAGCATAAAATGTGTGGTGATGGGCCGGGATGAAACGTGAAAGTACTGAATTAGAAAAAAAAAGGTGAGACTTTCATTGCTTGGCAGGTGCTGGTATCTGGCACGCTGAATCAGGCATAAAATATGTGTTCAGTCTCACTGGGATTTGGTAGAACCAGTTTCTGCATTAATGACACATCCGCATGTACGTGGCTGAACTCTTGTTGGAGTGAGCCAACACTCTGAGTTGTGTAAAAATGATGATATGCAGCTAACCACTGAAATGTTCCTTATGATAACTCTTGTAAAGCTTAGTGTTGCCTAATAAATAGAGAACATTGCAAAATATAAAATGTAGCAAGGCCAGTAGAAGTAATGAGTTTCTGTAGTGATGTTAGACTTATGGGAATAAACTGTGATTTCAATATTCAACAGGTGTTTGTCAGTGTTCTGCTTAAGTGTTATGTCTTCGCCACACACAGGTGTTGTTGCTATTTTCTGAAGAGTGGTTTTCCGAGGTAAAAGTCTGACTGCAAACACACACAAACACACACAAACACACACTCAAAAACACACGTCTGCTCTCAGCGGATGTGGTGAATTTAACGCAGCAACAAGCGCAAGATCAGCAGCAGCCGCAGTGAATTGCTGTGTCTGTGTGTGTCAATCACTTTGCGCTCCCTGCCCCCACTCAGCCCTGTCCCAACAACAGTTGAGTGCGTGCGTGAGTGTGTGAGAGAGATAAGGCAGTGCCCAAGGCAACAGGGTTGAAACGCAAACGTCAGACGCGTCATCTGGCCCATTTGCTGCACCTTCAGCCTGAGCAACGTCAATTCGGCAGAGATAGGAGACTCTTACCGGATATAGATCAGCTCTTCCTTAAAAATAAGAGTCTAAATTATAATATAACATTATATGGCAGCACTTACAGTAAACCAGTATGTTTGTTTTATTTCTAATTTGCTGAGGAGGCCAGTGATGCTGCAATTTTATTTCTATATTCTTAAATGCAATGACAGATGAATTCAGGGACATTTAAGTATTTTATTTAAATTCCAATTCAATGGATGTTATTTGAAATACACTCCAAGAAAAGTTGTTGACCTTGTGGAGAAGTGAACATTTCAATTCCATGCAATACTGACATTAATAATCTGCAAGGGTTTTATTTTAGTAATACAGCCACATGCCCTGTTTTCAGAGAAATAGGATCATAACTGTAAATAAATGCTATGTATGCTATTTTCTAAAGGTGTGTAGTATGTGGGCTTCCTAAAAGTCTTGATGTAAGTTAACTTCCCAGTCAAAGTGACAAACAAAAAGGCGATAGCTTTCTTAACTGAATATTCTTTATTTTAATCATTGTAAGATAAATAAATAAATATAATAGCCTACTATGTAGATAAGTTAAGGTAAGGTAAGGTAAGGTAAGGTAAAATAATCCATAATTAGACCCACAGCAGGGAAATGTAGCCACACACAGTAGCAAATGGGATAGTGCAAACAAGAAGCATAACTTAAAAAAAAAAAAAGTAAAAAAAAGGGCAATATAGTAAGTAAACAGTAAAAAAAACAGCGCAATGTAATAAGTGAACAGAAAAAACCCCACATTGCAATATAATGAGTAAAACAAAAAACAGAATATAATAAGTGAACAGTAAAAAAAAGAAAATCAGCAACATAATAAAAAACACAGGACAGTATAAGTAAACAAACAGTCAAATAAAAAACAAACACAGAGCGATATAATAAGTGAAGAGTAAAAAAACACAGGACAATATAATAATAAGTAAAAAATAGCAATATAATAAGTACACAGTAAGAAAAACATTGCAGTTTAAGTAATTAGCAAAAAATGTATTGCTGATATTGCACCTGAATGATGATTTTAATCAGTAAAAATAAAGTCAAGGTACAGTAAATAGGCTGAACAGCTAGATAAAAAAAACTAACAATAACTGAACATACAAGCTACAACAGACTTTCTGCAACTCATTCGCTCATGACGCTTTTATTGTGAAAGTCGTAACCGGAAGCTGGTGCATTTCCTCCAGCTTGTGTTGACAGAGGATCGCGCGCAGTAAAGATTGGCTGGTTAAAGTCCTCCGTCTGTCCAAACCACTCCCTGGAGCTGTCGACAGAGCCACCCTTCACTCACCGACGAAACGGTCCCCAAGTGTATTTGTTAACTCGGCGGTAATACTAATAAAAACAGTCAATACATTTATCGATACTGATATCTGGTCAAAGTTTTGACGCTCGGAAACTACTTAAAACTTTTTACAGTCGGACCTGCCGGAAGGAGACAGCATGGTGCTGAAATCAGAAGACGGCGTAGGTGAGTGAAACAGTCAAGGAAGTCAAGTTTTCTTCGACTAAATGTCGTTTAGATGTCTTTAAATGTCTTTACTGGAGTGTGTGTAGTTGGAAACATGTCTAAGAGAAGTTTAAAGTGTGTGAAAGGGTGAGTGTGTGACGGTAAATCTCAGGAAGCAAATGTGTGTAATGAGTGCGGTACCGCCTGGCCTTGTTTACAGTGTTTACTCTGCCGTTTGTACCAACACTACTGTGAGTCACCTTAGTGCTTATGTTATCAAACCCAGTGGTTTTCTAAAAAAGACTAAACTTTACTTTGCCTTTACTATAAAACACTAATTAAATACAACTTAAAAATAGGTAATATTGTCATTTATAGTGTCAGTCTGCAGTAGAAGACTCTAAAAATATAAATGTAGCCACAATAAACTAACAATCTGAATAAAATGCATTGTAAAAGGAGCCTTTAGCTTCACTTAACAATTTTAAGTTTTAAGAAATCATTTGTCAGTCTGCTTTCTTTGCAGATAGTAGCCGTAGCACTGTGGGTGTTTATCTGAACCACATCTATACACACTTTAGTAACACACCCTTTAGTAACACATTTATTGCTTGCAAACTTGATGCACAGCAGCTTCACAGTTCCTGCATGAGAGAGAAGATCCTCAGTGTCATCTTTCATTGACTTCTATCAGCAGCAACAGGTGTGAGAGCAGTTAATCCTCCAATGTCTGCACGCATGGCAGCAAAATACTGTTTAATTCATATTTACATTTTGAGTTTTCTTAATCATTCCTGCCTCTGAGTTGGTTATCGTAATTAAAGTCACTGTAAAACCTTCACAGAGGCTCATTCCAGCAGCAGTAATATTGTTTTAAACCACAGTTAAGTTTTATTATTACCACAGAGTATTACTGTATAGAAAAATAAGAGCGGCAGCCTTTGAAGTCAGACAGAAAGCTTTTTGTTGCTCAGCATGACGCTTTCATCTTCTTGGCTCGGTTAGCTTGGCAGCATTAATTAGCACCCTCAACTTGCGTCACTATTAATCATGTTAGAGAACAGTGAACGTCTGACTGACTGATCCTGTTATATGCTGCTGCTCTTTTGTCCTGCCGATGGAGAGGGAGAACTTACACACTCTTTGCACACTCAGTGGCCCCGCCGGCCGAGCCGGGGCTGGCACACAGCTGCATTGTGTTTACGGGGATGAGAGAGGGGAACAGTCGATTCTCTTCCGAGTCCATTTGTCTCTGCCACTTAGAGGTGGGTGGTCTGGGAAGTTAAAGTAGTTGTCACTAATGGTTCCCTAATGAGTGGCGCTGAGAGCTCTAATGGGCCCTCCAGAACAATGTGCCCTGCCTGGCACTAATGCCCTGGTGGTTTGATAATCGTCATCCTCTCCCCATAATCATATTGGAGTCTTCTTTCTGCATCAGTTGCAGCCCCCTTCTCCACTCAGGCCGGTGTCCGTTCTACATTGTTCCGCTCTGTTAATGCCATAATGCAAGTGGGCAAATGTGTATATACAGTGATGGGAGGTGTTGTTGTGAGGCTGATGTTTGGTCGCTCAGCAGCACTTGGTAAGCTGCATTGCTGACATTCTTCAGGGCAGTATCATCGGTCAGTGGAAGAGGCAGAACAATGAAGGTGTACAGTAATTTATCCACTGTAACCTGTCGCTGGGACATTTGTCAAAGTGTAAACAGAAAAAAAGTTGTTAAATTGAATTGATAAAACATCTCAAAAATTAGTTCATTGCTATCATCAAACTCAATTTGTCAAGATTGGAGTTGGGTTGGTTCTGATTTTGCAGGTCCGGTCAGCTGTAAAAGGTTAAACTGGTTTGATTGTATGCAAACTGGCTGAACAGACATAGTAATTATGACTGGCAAATTAAAAAGTAGCCATCAGCAACCTGTGTCGACAACGTCATGGCGCTAAATCCAACTTGTATCACATTCGTAATAAGCGACATGATAATCTCTATAAGCCAATATCTGCATATATATGAAGAATATAAGCAATGGGGCAGGATTTTGGCATCAGAAGCGTTCTGGTTTCGTTTTGTAGTCCGAATAGTATTGACCAACCACGTTTGAGCAGCAGGTAAACAGTCGGTGTGGAGAGGAGGAACGCATTGGCCGTAATGCAATCTCGAAAGTTGGAACCCATCAACAATTGTCTGATGACAGTTAAGCTTTATAACGGCTGCTTTTTACTTATCTACATCCATATGCAAATATCTGATTTCAGAAATTAGCCGAAATGAGCAGCACATGGAAGAGGAACTCTTGGCCCCAATATCCATTTGCCACATTGGATCTCCCAAAATGTGGGCCGTCATCAGACTGATAGCCGATAGGTTCAGAGAATGGCAATATAACAACGTGATTAACTTGAAATTATGTTTGCTTAAAGACCAACTAATGGCAAGTATGGCATCAAATTTCCATCATATGTCGCAAGCACAATAATGCGTGCCCTCTAACTTGAGTTCGGCCCAACCCTGGTCAAGATATAAGCCACAAAGATGTATAAATATGTCCTATGTATAAATAGCTCCTGGAGCCACAAAACAAAATAAGATTACTAGGCCACAATCATGCAGCTCTATCCAAGTCTCAACTTTAGCCGAAAGAATGAATTAATCAGTCGATTGACAGAAAATTGTCAACAATTTTGATTATGGAGTAACTTTTTAAGGCATTACTCAACAAATATTTGCTGTTTCAAGCCTCTAAAATATGAGAATTTTGTTCTTCTCTCTATTACATGAGTGTGAGTTTGAAATCTTTGAATTCGTGTCTGTATGTTGGACAAAACAATCGGTTTAACTACGTCACCTTGAACTGTGGGAGCTTGTGTGTGCTTCACTGTTTCCTGACATTTTATAGACTTAACATTCATTCAATTTAATCTAACTGCTTTCTCTTGCGGTGCTGCCTGTCAGGATCACAGGGCGATTTCTCTGATGAGCTCATATCATTACATTTCGCTGTTAACACAGTTGACAGTTAGTGGCTGATTTACATGGGGGGCTGTTTTTGCTCTCGCAAGCTTGTCGTCACGCAGGCCTGTGAGGAGCCGTATCCTCTGTGTTCCACAAATAGATTCACCAGTCCTAAACTTGGCCACTGAGAGTCTAGGCTTCATTTTGGTAATTATTTGCTTCTCTGTCTCTCAGTCAGAAACATGTTACACACAGCTTTTCTCTCTCCAGGAATCAAAATTACACCAGCATGTTTAATCTGTACTTTTCTCGTTCTCACTTGCAGTTTAGCCTGGAGTTAATTTTTTCTTTTATCTCCCAGCACTGAATGAGCTGCAGAGGAGTTGTAGGGAATAGTTCACAGCTTCATGCAGCAGCTATTTTTCCCAGTAACTCCAGCCTTGTAAATACCAGAAGTCAAACTTGATGTAAACTAGATAAATGGAATCATTTCCATGAAATATCCTGCTCCAATCCATATTTGTTGGTGTTTAGCCTTTAAGAAACATTTCCCTGCAGTCAAACTCATTTAATCTCATGAATCACTTCATTCAAACTGAGGATTTTGCTTGAGAAATTTATCTTTTAGAGTGATGATGTGATAAAATATGCGGACAGACATCGAATGCATCATTCAAAAATCTCAATAGAAGCTTTGAATGTAAAACAACGATGCTCAGTACAGCCCTAACTCGCAGGTTTGTTTGCAGCAGGTATAGACACGCCTGGAGTCATTTTCTTCATGCGGGACAAAACTCTGATCGGTCTTGCTGATAGGGGCAGGAAAATTCAAAATGGCGCCTGGCAGGAGCTCCATAGAGAGTGGGCTGATTTGCCTGCCAAGAGTTTGGTTGTGCTTGCGTAGTCGGCTCAGCATTATTTGTGTATAATTTGTTTGGGCTGCAGGTATGTGATGCAAAACTGAAGACATCAGCCCATTATATTGCACGTTTTGCCCCTGGTGTGGAAAGGCAAGTTTTTTGTGTTGCTTATCGGGTCTCTTGTTGATTTTACAAATGATTTGGGATAGTTAATGTTTGTACAGTGTGTGCTGTCTCTTTGAAACCACAAAGAATGCATAAGAAAAGATCTGGCACCATAGAAACATTGTCAAAGAGGTAGACAGTGCCCTGATGAATGTGCATGCCAACATGTTGTGACAGAGTTGAAAGATTAAGATTATAGAGAAGAAAGAATGGCTATTTTATTGCCTTTCCCTACAGGATGGGTGGGTTAAGCCACAGCTTTCAGTCTTCCTCTGAACTATAAGAACGGCTCACAAACAGGAAGCCAAGAGTTTGACAATATGCTTGACAGGAAGTGACATCCCACGGTTGGTGTGTGGCTAAAACGTCTACACTGTTGTGTTACAGAAAAAGCAACACAGAGACATAAATGTAGATGCTAAGAGAGAAAAAAAAAGATCAGTGGCTCTTCCAGCTTTTCCATCATGTGTTTTCTGAATGTGTGTGCATGCATGTGTGTTTTACTGGCGAGTGAGAAAGGATGTTGATAGTAGGACAGCCCCGATAAGAATCAAGGCCAGCAGCATCGGAGGACAAAGGCACGCATTGTGGGTAGAAATAGCACTTCCGCTTTTGAGGGAAAACATTGAAAATCCTCCACATTGGCCTATATAAACAATCAAGGTTGATAAATGCCAATAAAACAGATTGGATTATTTAAGAAAGCTGATCCTTTGTGTTCATAGCGATGGATTGTATGTGTGTGTGCGTGCTGCTGCAGGATGTTTATGCTGTGCAGTCGTCTGTATGTTTGCTTTACACCGAAGCTGTGTGTGCCGTGGCCTCGTCGCTATACATTCTCAAGCCCCAGCTTCCACTCAGTCACATCCTCTGGTCCCAGCATTCCTTCACAGCCACCTCAGCACGGCGAGCAGACTGATGGTGAGCTGTGTGTGGGATGGTAATGGCCTCTCAGGGGAGCAACAGCCATTTGGATCCTGTGACTCGAAAGTGTGGCATACACCCAGGCCGACTTGTATACATGCAACAAGGGGAACCAAGAAAAACCTGCAGGGTCACATGATGATTTAAAGCAGTGGTTCCCAACTGGTGAGTCGCAGGCCCATTCTGAATGGACTGCAGACGACTCACAAACATGTCAGATTTGTAAAAAACACACTTTATTTTTAAGTACATTCAATTTCCAGCACAGAGCTTTTATCATGAAGTGTCGTTTTCTGCCGTAGAGGGAGTGACTAACCGACAGCTACTTGACAGAGACAGCAAACTAGCTCTACGACATGGCCAAACGCAAGTATGACGCTGAATGTATCAAACTGGGGGACCTTGAACTAAATGACTAAGGAGAAATCTGGACACCATGGCTGGACCAGTTTGGAACCACTGATTTAAGGGATCCAAAAGAACGACAACTCACAACTCATGGTCATACTGAGGCTTTGACCTGTAATAAGCACATGCTACTTCATTTTTAAAAGGGTCACATGCCGAAAAAAGTTGTGAACCACCAGTGTAGTAAATATGGGCTCCTTACATGTTTATTTACATTTTCTTTCTGACATCATCTCTTTCTGTTATGTCCGACATTTCACAGAAAAGCTTGACGCAACACAGAGACAAAGTACTTGATCTTGATCTGCAGGGGTTTTCATACAGTTTAGAGTAATAATGATACTGATAGTGAAAACATGACTGATCTAACAAGTTTTTCCTATCGCGTTGCTTGTCGACACTGTAAATGAGACTTGCCTCAGTGTACTCACAAGTTTAAATAAAGGTTACGTACATTGCATTATGACCTTCATGCAGGATATAAATCATCACTTGTCAGCTCCACGTCACAGCTGGCTTCGACTCTACCAACACATGGATCCCATACTGACACTAGTCAGAGGAAGCTCTGTCACTGTGGGACTGCAGAGTGCAGCCGGCACAGCAGAGGGCTCCAGGTTGACTCATGAAGACAAGCAGACATGAGGCAAGCACTCACATCTGCTCTGTGATGCAGATGCACCCGAGACAAATAAACACTCACGCTGTTAAAACACGCTGCTCGGGACACGACGAGGAGGAATGCTGGAAATCTTGCGCAATCTTTCTGGCATGTATCATTAGCATTAGGATTATGGTCACGCAGCAGTCTGAAGAAAAAAAATACACGATTGTCCTCAGGACAGACTCCATTGTTAAACTGGAGTTTGGAGGTGATAATGATGGCATGACTGGTCCCATGACTGATCAGGACAGAGAGGACCTGGCTCGAATTGCTGACTCATAACAACAGCTCATGACTTCCTGTCTGTCTCTTTGGGAGGTGACCGGATGTGTCCAAAGTTTACGTCATCAAAAAGCTAACTTTAGCACTGGATTTAGCGAAGATTGTAAACTATACACCTATCAACAAACCTGGAGTCCCATCTAACTGCTGACATTTCATCATTTATTACTTTTGCTGGTGGGGTTGTGTTATGTTTTTGATGTTGTCTTACAGAGTTCATTGAACTCTGAAACACATAAGATGAGTTTTCCTTCATCACTCTCTACCTACCCCTGCTGGCATGTGTCACTATTTGCTTAGTCACATACAGTTGTTATCTCATTAGTTGTGCCTTAAAAGGTCAGAGGCAACCAAGGTCAGAGTTGAAGTTATTTGAACTTTGAGGGCAGTGTTCAGTGGCAGTTTTGAGGAGGGCACTGCAGCAAGGGCATAGACTGTAAAAATGATGGACGCAGCTACTATGACTGCACCCATTGGTTTGTGGACTTCCATTTTGAAGCCTCAAGTTTGTTATTTCACCTGTTGCCATCTTGTTTTGTGGAGCCCTAAAATAATGTTTATGTAAAAAAATCACCCCTGTACAGTTGTATTGAAAGTTGAAATAAGCTTTACAGCCCAAACCCATGTTTGTACCAGGCTGTAAACATGTTTATTTCTGCTGTAAAGTTTGGCTTTTTAAAATGGGGATCTTTGAGGATTGACCGGCTTCTGGAGCCAGCCTCAAGTGGCCATTCAAAGAACTACAGATTTTGTCGCTTAGTGTTGGCTTCATTTTTCAGCCCTGGAGGTTGCGCTTGGGCAAAGGCAGCGCTTCCATACCGGCTAATCAAATGTGGAAGGCTTATGTTTCGTCCTGTGCTACTGAATATTTTATAATATGAGCTTCACGTGACATGTGACTTTTAATGAATCCTTTCTTGAAAATCTAACCCATTTTTGACATAAAGCAGACTTACTGTTTTCTGTTTTGGGCTGCTGGCTCTGGGTCGTATGATAAACCAGCCTACCCTTAAAACACTGTCTGTGTAAGTACATGTTGCTAATCACTGTAGTCCAAGTGAGTTGTGTCTGTATTAGTTGTAATTTGAGAATTCAAAAACTGAAAACAAAATATAAATTCCTGTCACCACAACTTTATCACTTTTAATCAAACATACAGGTATTGACAGAAAGTCATGTGGTTATAGACCTTCATATGTTGTGTGTGTGTGTGTGTGTGTGTGTGTGTGTGTGTGTGTGTGTGTGTGTAGGAGGCAGAGAAAGCAATGACCACTGGGTGGAGCCTCCACGTTAATGGTAGTGACAGCAAAACAGAGAGAGAGTAGAGAGAGAAAGGGAGGGAGAGGAGGGAATGAGGTGGTGAGTAAGGCTCCTTCCACAAATGGACTGTGTCAGTGTGCTGTGTGAGCATGCTGGGAGCTGATAGCTGTGCTGTACAGTTGAGGAAACCCGGCACTATCTCTCTCCGTGACTGGAGGAGCAGGCTCCTTCTCTCCGCCACTTGTCATGTGGACGTCCGGCTCGCCTGCGTTGAGCCCCAGGAGCTGACAGAAAAAGAGCCTGCTGGGTGTTTTTTTAATATCAAGGAAGAGAGATAAGGTGGAGTAGAGACAGAAGAGGAGCTCTCTGGACAGAAATTGAAACTTTGGAGGATTTCTCTCACAGGTTAGCACTTAAATTTATGTTAGTGTTTATGTGTTGTATTGATCTTGTGTTGTTTTCAGCAAGTCTTTATCTGTGGCTCTGGTACTTTGCCATCATGTGGGACTTTGGTCAGTTGTCAGTGTGTCCACCTCTAGTCACATTTTGACAGTACTGGAGATTAAATGAGTGAAGCTGGGCATAATGCACGCTATTTAGATCAAAAACAGCGAGGACGCAAATCATTTTAAGTGCTAGTTTGACTTTTCGCCCGATGGGCTGTGCTGTCATTCTCCAGCTTGGTTTGTTGTGTTGTGGTTAAGGCCAGTGAATAGAGCGCCACTGACTGACACTTTCATGATTGAGTACTGGTGCAGCAGGCCAATGACTGGGCAGTTTGTTGCTGTCAGTGGGGGTGAGGTGTGTATGTATGATTTGGCGGGGTTGGTATAAAGGCGTATCTTTGTTTGACACTCTAGGATCATATAGCTGAGCAATTTAAGTGCAACCAGAGGCTGTTGAAGTCCGACTGCATCTTCACTTTGTTATGGATCTCAAAGGAAGCTTGAATGACCAAGAAATAAACGTAGAGCCTGGACATGCAAGTAAAGCCAAGGATGCTTCGGCCATCAGTCCCCCAGCCTGGGCCTTGTTGAGGAATGTTCAGAGAGGCCACTCGCAGACACAAAGGGAAAGCTGTGATCGTCCCACTGCTCATCCCACTGTCTCTGTGTTCTCCTGCCATTCACCGTCCCACGCCTCCCCAGCCAAACACAGGGCTCCTTCTCCTGTCCTCTCTCCTCTCTCGGTCCCCCTTCACCCCCTCCTACCCTCAGGCCAGGTCAGGTTGGATGCTCTGTGGCTTTTTGATCCAAAACTGGTGGTCCATGTCGGCCTGTTTTGGGTTCTGTTTTTGTGTTTGGCAGGTCAAAGAAGTTCTTTCAGTCCGGTTCCCATATTTAGGACCGGCATTCCCTCACAGCCCCTGCTCCGCTTTGTTACAAGCTGTCTGGTCCAGAAGATGAAGGGGTACATGTGTGTGTATGTGTATGTGTATGCATGTGTGTGTGGTATCAAATATATATGAGGGAGAGTCCCCTTGGGGTTTACTGGCGTAATGAGATTCAGTCTCAGATCAGAGATGAGCGGATGAGACGTCCACGTTTTAAATCACCCTTTGTTGCTCAAGCAGCAAACAGCAGGAAGGGCCAGAAAGCTTAAAGCCATTTTGATAGACCCTGGTGTTCTTCTGTGTGTGTTTTTGCCCATCGCAGCACACGTTATCGATTGTTTGTGTGCATGTGTTTTGTGCTGAATGCATTAAACCTCATCATGAAGTGGACTGCTTCTTGTTACAGCCAGCACTCCTGTTGGTACAGGCTAGGGGTCGATTGATTGAGGCCTACAGGGACCTTGGGGGTGGAGGGTGCATTTTGCAGTTTGAAGGGAACTGTCCTCGTAACTGTAAGGACAAAGGCTGTGCAGTAACAACAGCCTTAAGGAACAGAGGACGGGGAGAAGGTGGAGGAGGGCTGGAGAAAATTGATGATCTTGGTTGCGTTTTGGAGAAAGGATGGCTGGAAACAAAGAGAGAAAGGTACAAAGGAGTGAATAAGAGAAGAGATGATAGTGGAAGAAGAGAATAGCAATCGAGGCTAATACAAAGTGTGTAAGGACCAAAGACATGGCTATTCTTTTGCCAAGATATGGAGGAAAAAAGCTGTAGACACAGATGAAGGACCTTGTGCAGATAGCAATTTCTGCTATCAGTGTCATTCATCTTCCTCGATCTGTTCGTGCACTTCATCAAAATGTAATTATGTACAGGCACACAGACACGTGGCTGCAGAAACGAATGTGTATCTCTTTGCATATTGCCTCAGTCAGCAGATCACAGGCAGCGTTGTAGCGTAAATATATTCATTGATGTCTCCATCTGGTCCAGAAGATGCAGTGAGAAAAGATCCGGTGTCACATTTAACGGTGTCACTTTACCATTCAGATCTGTGTGGAGCATAGATAAGACTATTTAAGTTCACCTCAGTGTGTATCTTGCGACCCTGTCCAGTAGCCGTGTCACTGCGGGCGGCCTAGGTGAGGAGCGTATTTAGTTAATAACTTTTTTTCGGTCCTTGTGCTCTGAGAGGAGCTCCCTAAATTGGGTCACATCTGCAGGGAGGGGAGGGGGGCTGAGATACCCTACAAGCACTCAAGAATTTTAATTTCCTTATTTTCCAAGGAGAGTTCTTCAGTGATCTGGGTGGAAATGAGACGTCTGTCTCTTCTGCCAGGATGGCAATCAGGATGTGTATTAGTGGGCTCTGCCGCTGTGGGAGAGGGAGCTATAATTGGTATCTCCCTTGATGTCTCCTCCCCAGCGCTCTCCGCTGACCCAGCCCTTACTATAAACTACTTCGCCCATCTAGGAACTCTACAAGACTCACTTAGTCGCAAAAGATAAGGACATACACTGTCAAATTGTTTGATTGGATTTAGGGTTCAAATTAAGCTCATTTTGTGAGTTAAAATGTTAAAGGGACAAAAGTTTTGCAAGGGGTTATGGATGCACCAGTTCAGGAGTGGGCACCATGATTATACTCAAAGGGAACATATTGAGTGCTTTGAGTCATAAAATTAGGCTAAACGGCACTCAGTAGTAATGAGGGCTAGTGCACCACAAGCTGAAGCTCAGATTATACTGTCCCACATTTGGGACATGTCTGTACTTTAACATAGGGGAACTGTCATTATCTGCTCTCTACTTGCATGTTTTCAAATTACTTTACACTTCCTGTGTTAGCAATCTAGTACAAACAAAAGCAGAGTAAAGGAAACAAGATATTTGTTGTAAAAAAGAAAGCACAGAGAAAAATTAGGCTGAAAACTCTCCTCCTGTGGCCATTAGACTTCATGCGCATCACATGCAATGTTGTGTTGAGATATGCAGCACATGTATCAGTGTGGAAAGGCAACTGGCAAAATAGTGTTTACAGTTTTGCTGGAAGTGTAGAGACTGTTCACTATGTGGCACACTTGGCAAATGCATTGGCTACATGTGTTAGTTGTGTCAGAGATAGTGCTTCAGGAAACACTGCTAGTGTGAAGGCATTCAGAAAAAACTACTGTTTTTTCAAAAAAGCGAATGTGACAAGATAAATTTAGTATCATTTTCTTGCCGCTGTAACTGCCCTGCCTTGTTTCCGATTCTGACTCCGTCTAATAAGCTCTTTATATGAGACATTTTTGCAGTAACGTCATGGACTCAGTCTGAATATCACAGTCTGGACAGTTCCAGTCAGATGGTGTTACTGTTGAAAGTTAAAACACAAGTTGCTAAACACTGACACAGCGCCAGGCACAGCGGACGATGCACTGTGTCGGCCTCGGGCGTCGGCGTGTGTGTGGGTGTTACGCATGTGCACGTGGCTGCTCCCTGGACTGTGTGCACAACTGTACTCAAAGCATGCACGCCTCCGTGTGCATGTGATTCCCTGAATGACCCGCTTTCCGGGCAGCATGAGTCCCTGAAGGAGTGAAGATGTGGGCGGCCCGTGTTTCTCTTTCAGCCTGTGGAAATCACTACATACAGGGTCGCCCCAGTCAGAGCGCTGTAGGGCCCTTTGCTTCTGAGAGGCTCCTAAAGTCAGATATAGACGTGGATAACACCTCTCATCATTTATTCTTCAAATGTTTATCCTTTTCGCTGCATCGGTAATAGATGGATATTATAAAGGCATCAGAAAATTTGCCCTATAGAGATAATTAGCTTTCACTTGTACACAAACAGACTCTCTCCGTCACTCTTTCTTTACCCTGTTTGCCCTTTCTGTCTTTGTCATTTCCTCTCTGTTTCTGATGACAGTGTCTTTTCATTGGCTGTGCCAGTGCAGAGGTTTGCTGAATGACAGCCAGGCAGCGCTCCCAGACTGAAGGGAAACACGCTGCTCTCAGCGTTTACTTAAGTGGATGGGTTCCCCCCTCATTTGCTGTGTTCTGGGAAATGACACCCACTTGGTGCCTACCTCTGGCACATGTGTGGGTGGGGCCTTTCCCTTCCCTGATGTGGTCTTGATTATTTCGGGTGGAGTCGGGAAGGCGGTGATGGGTGTACCTGATTGGCTTCTCGAGTAAGCCTGATCATGTGGTTGATGGTAGATGACGTGTGGGGTGGCAGAGTGGAAATCCTGCCCTTTAATCCCAGGACCAGAGAGTCATCATGCATCTGCCCTGCCGATGGGCTGAAATACTGATTTCTTTCTCCATGTTTGTGCTCTTGAAGGAGGCAAGTGAGCAGATGATTTCCATCTTCAAATGATAACGTTCCTTTGCTAAATTTCTTTAAAATTATAGTCCTCTCCTGCAGCTCCTCTCTCGTCACTTCGTGGTCCTCCTCTAAGACAGGAATGCTGTGGTTGTGTCGTGTTGGGTCCGGCTGTCCCATTTTGTGTGGCGTGGCTCCCTTCAGCGCCCGCCAGCCGCCCAACCTGACATCATATTTCCAGAAAGAGGAATGCACCTCCTGCTTTTAGCTCGTCCGCTCTGTTGCTCTTGTTTGTGCTGATAAATGCACGGCCCGCTCTGGGTTTACTCAGCGTGACATTATTTGCCCGGTTGATCGGGAGACAGGGTCATTAAATGCGAGGCAGATCACACTCTCAAACCTGTCAGCACTTTGTTTTTGTGAGTGTGTGCGCTTGTTTGTGCATCTCAGTCTGTATCAAAACATCCATTTCTTCCCCAGTGTGAGCTGCTCTCGAGGGAACTGTCCGACCAAAAACAAAAGCTCGTGCAACTATTTATCTTGGTGTCAGCCCTCCCCTGCAAGTGAGAACAGTTGTCAAGAGCTAACCATGGTTTCCATGGATACCCTGAATATTTGGGATGGATTCGGTCAGTTTGCCAGGGATACTGTAGGCTGTGAGGTATGATGTGTGAAAGGTCAACTTCGTGCGGACTGTCTTGCTCCCCCAGCTGTCTGAAAACAAGACGGGAAGACAACATGGCTTTGTTTTGGAGTTCCTGAACAGCCCGCTGCGAGGCTCTTGTTGTGGTCTGCCATTGTCTATTATCCCTGTGTTAAATATTAGCAGACATTCCTGTGTAAGTCATGGGTATTTGCCCCAAGATGTTTAGGTTAGCATACCTCCTGTTATTCAAATAAGTGCTTGCCATTATGCAGCATATATTTCTCTCCAGGATGTCATTTATGTAGGATTTTATGCTTGGATTAAATCTACTTTATGAGAAATTAAACGAGCTGATGTTGTATTTTGCTGATCGTGAAGTTGTGTGTGTTTGTGTGTCTCAAAGCACAATGAAGCTCATAATTTCTAGATGGCTGGCCTCGTCCTTGTTTTATCGATTGCTGTGCTAGATTTTGTTGAGCTTTTTAACCTTCATTACACTGACCTCATACTGCAGGTACACTGCGTCCACAGTTTAGCTGCTCACATTTAGTCGTGAATATGTGTGGTTTTTTTAGGCCCAATATTGAATTAATGTTTTTTTATGGTCGTTATGGTATCATAGACAGCTGTGACATGAGTAATTTAAAACTTCATGTTGAAGATTCCTCTGTCCTCAGCTTCCACTACTCTGTAACCATTACCTTGTTAACCAGTTTTCAGAGATCAACGGTCAACCCCAGCCTTGACTGCTTTAACCTTTCAACCCCGCTGCTGAGGTAATGAGGGGAGGAGGAGAGGTCACACAAGGGGGCTTGTTTGTGGCCACTGGAGAAATCACAGAAAGAGTCACACACAGTGTCACAGAGTGACAGAGATGATCTTCCAACATAACGGCTGTGACATGAGCAGCTCATGACACTGTCAGCGTTCAGCAGGGTGATTTCCACTCATGCTAAATATGTGTTGTGATACTGTGTCAGTCGTTCGGTGTTTGCCAAACCACACTTTGCAGTGGTTATTTTGCTGCAGAGCGACCAAATTGTTGGTGTCTTACACATCAGAGCACTTCACAAGAAGTTCAACTGAAACTTAGAATTCATGAATGCACATTGGATCATGCCTTCGTTCAACAAGTGACAACAAGTTTTTGTTGACACGAAGAGAGTGGAATCAGTTCCCTTCAGGCATCACAGATGTTTTTAGAAATGCATAGGAAGATACATTTTCCTTTCCCAAGTTGCATGCTTGTAAAAAGATTTTTGATTCAAGTAATCCTGATACAATAATAGCTATTAACTACAGAGACTGAAACAAAATGCTTCCAACACAGTGCTGAAGTAAAGGAAACAGAGGTTGTGCTGATCCTAGTGGTGTCCCTTTATGCTTGTAGTGCAGGTAGGGGTTGCACACACACAGACACACAAACACACTGTCCATCAGGCAGGACACATTGCTCGCCCCTCAGTCCTCTGCGCAGACAAAGCTAATTATAACAGCCTATAGCGCGAGTGACAGGAGGACTGGCAGCGCTTTGAGACCTGTCACATTTGTGCTACTCTGGTGCTGATGCTCAGTGCTGCCTGGCTGACCTGAGCTCTTTCATTTAGTTGGGCAGATTACACACAAAAGGTAAATCCTCTTCAAAGTGCACCTGGCCACTGCAGACTTGGTTGACTTTGGTGTCGGTGCTTCATACCCTGAGGCCTAGTCTACATATATACAAGTTTGAAAATGTAGCTTGTTCTGTGAATTTTGGGCTTTCATCCACATGCAAACTGTGGTGTATGTCGCTTAAAATTGACCTTTTGGAAAACTCCTTCCAGGGTGAAGATTTTTAGGCAGGGAAAGCAGTTTTTGGCTTGTAACTTCAGAGTGTGCGCTGTTGTCTCCTTCATGAGGGGTTACTAAAGAGGCGGCCTTTAATGCAATGGCAGACAGGACCAAAATAGTGCTGGCTCTAACTTTGCTAACATGAGTTTTTACATGTTTACACATAAATGTGCAGTTACTCTTCCACTATCTTGAGGAACAGAGGTGTCAGAATACGCTACAGAGGTCACTGCAACAGGTAGCCTTTCGATAATAGATTTTGTTCAGGCTTTTGATTGGTCGACATCTTCTTAGTCTTTGTGTGGCTTTAGGCTTATCGCTACCTGCTGGTTTGGCGTGCTCTTGACAGCATGTCAGTTGTGTTTTTCTATTCATTTGGATGGAGATTTTAAAGATTTTAAAACAAGGCTTGTGTGGATGGGATTTTTATTTTTTAGAATGCAGGGATAACCCTGTTTTCAGAAATCCCCATGAACGTGTGGACTTCACCTGAGAGTCCTTGTTTTCTGTCTGAAAATGGTCTCCTCCTTCCTCTCCTCTCCTCTCCTCTCCTCTCTTGCTGCTGAGGAACATTTTTCACCACTGTCATTGCCACAGTCACGTTTCATGAGGCAGGACTTCCCACCCCTAGCCGTGGGCATTCAGTCACCCTCTGATACGAAGCAAAATTATAACGTTATTTCTGTGATACCCTGAGGGACACGCCTCAGGGGATAGATATGCATAGAGTAGGATTAAGGTGCATTATATTTTGGGCGACTCTGTCCTAACCCTTCATCCTCTCTCTCATCTCCCTCCAGTGCCGGACGACCTCACCCCAGAGGAGCAGCAGGAGCTGGAGAATATCCGCCGGCGCAAGCAGGAGCTGCTGGAGGACATTCAGGTAATACTGGAGTGGGATGTGGAGGATGTTGTAATGTTTGTATGTATGAATCTTAAAACACAGGAACTGTAGATAAGTACAAGTAACCCAAAAAAAAGAGAAAAATATCCACCTTTAGCGTTATCATTTTCGGTTTTGCTGATGTTTTGGAGAAATGTATACTTTTTTTTTCAAACATAATTTTACTTGTTTCAGGAGTTCTCAATAAAAACGTGTCAAAAAAATCAACTACTTGGCCCGTTTTACCCAACTGCAACAGATTTCAGGGTGCTGTAACTCTGTCTGCCTGTAAAAGCTTGTAATGTAAATTATGCTGCTTGGACCCAATTAAACTTAATATCACGGTCTGGCTAATCTTAATAAAAAATTTAAGTGATCCACCCATTAAAACGACCAGTCTTGAGATTTAGAGGCTCTTGGAGCAGCGAAGGATCTGCATTTTTTGGGTCCAAGGTCCAGACATTTGGCTCATTTCCACTGTAACTCCTCTTCCTTCTTGGTTAAAATGTACCTCCTTTCCAGTTGTACAAATATTTCTTTTCTAAGGAATCCTTAAAACTTTTCACAAGCGGAATTTGAGGTATTTCCTGCGAAGTGCTCACTTCCTTAAACCATTTCTGTTTACTGTTTAGCCATTTGTGTTTTGTAGATGCTCTGTGTCAGCAAAGACTTCTGTTTATGGACACAAGTGATCTCTTTTGGGTGTTTTTCTTCAAATTTGGTTTTGAATTTAACATGAGTATAAATATAAGGCAAGCAAATGATTCTGCATCCAGATGAAATAGGATTATGCTCTTATGAGGAACGTGCTCATGCAGCCAGACAAATATCCCTCATGTACTCTCTGATTTCTAAAGAGAGCCAGGATTCAAATCAGCTTGGCCAAATTTCCTTAATCATTGGTATCCTATGATGTTTTTTCGGCTGTTGCCTAGACCCAAGAGCAGAGCTGATTATCGAAGTGAGCTGCTCGGGTCAGTTCTGTCACTCAATTACTGGCAAAGCAAACGACACACAGGGGTGACAGAACTGTCATGGCCTGACAGAGAGTCGGCCTCCAGATGTCGGACGACTCAACTTCCACTGGCCCTGACACCTGACACATCCGACACCCTCTCTTTTATGAGCCTAGGCCAACATTGCTGCCCCTCCCCCCTCTTTGGCCACTACTGCCCCCCCCATTCTCCCTTCTCCTCTTCACCTCCTCTGTTGTCTGCAGGCTGACCCTCTCCTCCTTCTTAGCTCCCACACCCTCCTCTGCTGGTCCTGCATGTCACCCCCCCCCCCCCCACCACAACCACCCACTTTCCTGTATGTGCATAGCCTTTGTTTGTGGAGGCAAGCATTTAAGGAATGTGTTGTGATTGCGCAGAGCTTGAAATCACAAATGTTCCCTTTGTGGTTTGGCCTATAGTGAGTCGGCATTATGCATGAGGAATTATAAACTTACACTGCAGCTGGATATGAATGGAGAGGCTCGATGATTGTAACCTTCTACTTGAAGAGTTGCATCCTCCCATGATCCAAAGCAAGCTCTGCCTGCATACAGGACCTCTCTTATGCTACAGTCTATTATTCCGCACTTTCATCAAGCTGACGTCACCCTCTCCATCCTCTACCCTTTGTAATGCCCTTACTGCGCCAGCCTGGCACCAGCGGCCCTGGCTTGATCGACTAAATCTGCCTCTAAGGCCATTAATCACTAAAACGCTACACAAAATATAATCCACTTTTACGCTTTCTTACTCCATTTGTATTGAGGTTGTCCCCAACTGTTCTCCGCCCAATTGAATTCAGTACGAGAGGATTTCTCTAGGAGAGCACACACACAGACACATGCATTGATTTGAGATATAGATCTGTATATTTTAACTTTTAACTTGAACTACTTTATGTCTTAGATGCTCTTTTTGTTTCTTGTTGTGTGATTTTCTTTAATTGCTTTGCTGGAAGGGGCCTTAGTCCCAAGATTTTCAGTGGCAGTGACTGCTTGTAATGGTTCTGCATTTGACAATAAATAACTTTGAACTTTGAGTCAGTTTTTAGTTTAAAGGAACTGAGTTGGATGTGCAGCTGTGTTTCAGTTCATCAGCAGTGACTCTGCTCTCTTTGTTGAGCTGATGGCTCTGCTGTGAGTATTTACTGGATGTGATTAAAGGCCACCTGGCTTCTAGACAAAGGGAGATGATGGCCTCTCCCTTGGCACTGTTTAATTAAGCCTGGAACGAATACTTTGCGTGTTGTTTGTGTTGGTCACACTCGTCCACGCCTCCAGGTGTCAGAGAAATTAATAGGCAGATGATGAACTCATCTTCTTGTGATACTTGTGACATTTTAGGACTAACCTTTGTGTCTTTCCTACAGCGGCTGAAGGATGAGATAGCAGAAGTGACAAGTGAGATCGAGAACCTGGGTTCCACTGAGGAGAGGTAAGAAAAAGGGATCTGCCCCTCCCCTACACACAGATTACTCTCTCTGTTTTGCCTAAATTGGCTTCTTGTTTGCCTTCTATTAACTTAGCAAATGAAGCTGTCAATTATTAATGTTTGATGGGCAGGTCGGGCCTTCCCGTCTCACAGAATACGCTCCCCCAAATTGGCTATGCTTTTAAGGCAGTTTAAATGTTTCATCAGGCACACCCCCATGATGGGAGGCCTCATTGAATAATGCAGTGGGTGTACAGGCAGCAGCAGACAATGGTTTGTCCCAGGGGAGGGAGTGCTGATGTTAGGTCTACTCAAGTGGATAGGGATCCCATCAGCTACCGAAAAATCCTAAAGCACTCCTACTTGGATCTGAAACCCATTAAAGGTTACAGCACCTTCTTGTGATCAAAGTTTCCTTCAATCCATTTATTGAAGTGAGCGCTTGATGGCCTGTGCTGCCGCTGAGTGTCTGCTTAGTCGAGTGTTGGACTTTGGCCGACAAGAGCTGAAGGAATGCTGGTGCGAGTGAATCAGTGGGAACAAGTGGTGACCTCTCACCGGCTGGAGATGGAGATGTAACCATGGCGATGGCGGACTCTTTGAGCGCACTTTGACCCCTGAATAACTCAAGGCCTGAGAAATGAGACGTTCCCATATGCATGATGTTAAGCGCTTTATCAACGCTTTGTCATCACAGTGGAGGGGGAGGAAAGTCCGGCCTCTGCCAAACAAATGAAAAATGTTAATGGGAAAGACACTTTCAGGAAATGAGGCGAATACATTTATTGTAATGCGCAGAGCCTGGTTGAATCAATTTGTGGGATTTGCATACCTAAAAGGCAAAAAAAATCATCACGATTCCAGCTTCTCTAATGTGAATATTTTCTGGTTTCCTGAGAGTTCAGTGATATTGAATTTAATATTTTTGGATTTTGGACTTTTGGGCTGTCAAAAGACATTACCTTGAGTTTGGGAAATTGCCTTTTTTTCTAATTTAAACCATTTTCTGACATTTTATAGACCAAATACTTAAAGATATACTATGCAGGATTTTCTCTATTAAACAATCTAAAGACTTGTACGAAGCAATTCCTCTTAATCATCCATTTTGACCCACCAGAAGTGTATTTTTCAGCAGAGACTCTTCTCTCTGCCTGTATTTTCTTGTTTTGCTTGGGATGTTTATGGGCCTGTACCTCCTCAGGTGAGGTTGGGGCTGTCTAAAAACGTAGCGACCAGGTGCCAGACCATAAGCAGCAGGCACCCAAGAGACACAGCGTCAAAAAACTGCAAATATAGAGAGGCGTA
This sequence comes from Epinephelus moara, assembly GCF_006386435.1. Lineage (NCBI taxonomy): Eukaryota > Metazoa > Chordata > Actinopteri > Perciformes > Serranidae > Epinephelus > Epinephelus moara. The sequence continues at coordinate 22,629,307 of NC_065523.1, read as the reverse complement.
AGCCAAATGACAGTGAATCTGGGATCTGGAGTGAATTATTTTTCTCTGTTGAGCATGTTTGCAGACAGTAACCAACATTTCTACATTGTATTAGTTAATTTAAAAAATAATAGGCAGATTAACCACTAATAAAAGTTACTATTAGTTGCACCCCTGATATACTTTTTTGTTCATATAAAGCAGTATGTTAATTAACAACCTACACTCTGATTTTCCAGGAAAAATATGCAGAGGAATAAACAGGTGGCCATGGGCCGAAAGAAATTTAACATGGACCCCAAAAAGGTAAGTGGAAGAAACCATTGCGATTCTTCAGAAATGTGATTCGTCCCCAAGGATCTAACCTGGGGCCCTGTCCCTTTTCTTAGGGGATCCAGTTCCTGATTGAGAATGACCTGCTGAAGAACACCAGCGACGACATTGCTCAATTCCTCTACAAGGGCGAGGGCCTCAACAAAACAGCCATCGGAGATTACCTCGGAGAGAGGTCAGGATGAAGATTAATCTATTGTTTTTTTTTTCCCCCCTCTATCTAACCATCTCCCGCTCACACTCTCTGTTATGACTCATCAGCTCACAGCCATGTGGTTGATAAAAGCATCGAATAGCGAGTGCATATTTTCCATATTGCTGTGTTTCCTCTTGGTCAGGCCCACGCCCATCCTTCCCAGCTTATTGGTCCCACATTTAGACCATCCTCTCAAGACGATGTCCGTTACTCAATAGCCTCCATCTGGCTTTGATTATCTTGCTCACTCATAAGTAACGGGATCAAGACACTCACAACTTGGGAATGCACGCATTTGAGGACAATTAAAGATTTCACTCGAGAGCTGAGACCATCCTTGTTAGCATGAACACATGATACGGGAAATAGCTATGAGTCTGATGTACAGTATGCGCTGCTGAGGGACTATAGGGCAGGCAGAGTTACAGTCAGGGTGTGGTCTGTGAGGTCAAACCAGGAAATAGAGCTCAGGCTGTTGATGGATGCTCTTAGTTTGATTGTTATCAACTTCTGGTAGTGTTTTTGATTCTGGAAGGAGCGGCCGGAGCAGCGTGAGAGCCTTGAGACACGATTGGTCACTCGTCCACTGGGAACAGTGGTGACTGGATATGACTCGGTCAGTGAGAGCTCCTTTGAGCATTCCCATGATCCCACAGGGGAGATCATTTACTCTGAAGGGCATGAAGGTCGGGAATGATGTCATCATCCAGATTAGGTGATAAATGAAAGGGAGGTGGTGGGTGTTTTTCTTCTGTTGGGTTTGATGTAGTATGTAGCGTGTCACCGATACTCTTAAGCCCAAGTGAGCCAGATCACACCCTGAGCTGAGTCCACAGTCATGCTCCTGATGGGGACTACTTTTCAAATGAGGCAGTGATGGAAAGAGAAGTACAATGCAAGCATGGTTTAGCCTAAGCCTTCCTCAGGAACCACCAAGGAACCACCTACTATGCTCGTTTTCATGTTTACACATGTTAAAGTAGAAACCCAGAATTTGTTTATGTGCTTCAATGTTCAAAAACAGCAGTGGATGACCATATAAAGAAATCTGTCACAAGCTGGCATCGTCTATGTTAGAAACAGAGTATTCAGAACGGTCTGAAGGGATTACTTTTACGTACATTGACCTCATCATTTAAAACTTTGGCCACGTTTAATATGAACATCCATCACTGTAGTATTACACATTTGACAGAAAATAAGGAAAAGCGTCATAGGCCCCTTTAAAATCTATTTTTATACAATAGATATGCTTGTTAGGTATAATCATCTTTTTTAGAGCTTCAACAACTAGCTAATTAATCCATTGAAAGAAAATGTATTTATTATTAACTGTTTTAATTGATTGATCATTTGAATGGGGAACTTCACCGATTATATGCATCTCAGTCTGTTTATAGGCCTTGGAGAGTATTAGTGCATATGTTTTGTAGATGTTTTTGTAATGCTAAATTGATATTTTGGCTCTTTTAAAATAGTTTTTCAAGCTGATAAAAAAATCCTAGGTCCAGCTTCTTGTTTTTTTGCTGCTTTTCTTTGTCAGATGTAATATGAAACTGAATATCAGTGGGTTACAGACTGAGTTTGGACAAAACTAGAAATTAATTTAGCTAATTTGTGGCTTTAGGAAAGTGTGAAGGACATTATTTTCTTTAATTGTTAGATGAATCAATAAAAAATATAATTAGTTGCAGCTGTAATCTTTTGTTTATTTGGTTATAGTTAAGCAGAGAGGCACTTTTGAAATGTTTACCAATAAGAAATTTGTCATGTTTTGTCTCCTGTAGAGATGACTTCAATATCCAAGTCCTTCATGCCTTTGTGGAGCTTCATGAGTTCACAGACCTCAACCTGGTTCAGGCCCTAAGGTAAGACAGCATCTCCCAGAGAACTTGTATCCTCAGCTCTGCTACATACTCAGCAGGTCCTTGACTAGATTCTCACAGCTTTACCCCTCATTTTATGTAAATCATGTGCGATACAGTTCATTTTTTTAAAGTCTCCTTATTTGCAATTTGGAAAGATGCAGCTGTCAGTTTCAGTCTTGTGCCCTTAGAGAAATCATTCAGCCTTTTCACAGTGGAAGTGAGTCTGTTGCTGACTACTGAGCCGTGTCCCCTCACAGACAGTTCCTGTGGAGTTTTCGGCTACCGGGAGAAGCTCAGAAGATCGACCGCATGATGGAGGCCTTCGCCCAACGCTACTGCCAATGCAACCCTGGCGTTTTCCAGTCCACAGGTAGCACTGTCACGCCATACAGGCCAGCTCTCAGTGTTGTCATGAAACACCAAGGAGCTGTGAACACGTGTGTGCAGTGAAACAAAGAATACAACAACTTCAGTTTTTCTTGTGTCTTAATAGTTTATTGATTAAAGGGTGACTTTGATATTTTTCAGCCTGGACCCTCTTCCTCATGTTTTGACGCTAACTGACTGATGGAGACAAGTATTTTTGCCAGTATTGTATCCTTTTTGTTTAACCAGAAACAGCCCCAAATTCGTCATTGCCAAACCCACCACACATTTAGATAAGTAATAATTTTATCGTCATAAACACACTTCTGTCAGAGTAGACGGAAACAAAATAAAACTTACAAAAAACATCTTGGCTCTATAAATATGCTGGCTCTATACACGCTTAAATTACTGTGAATTTACATGGAGTCTGGTGGGTTTGACAATGGCAAATTTCGGGCTTGTACTGGTTAAACAAAAAGGACCTTACTCTTTAACAAAAAGGTCTATCTTTGTCAGAATCCTTCCCATAATGTTGTCAGACACGCTAATTAATAATCTGAGCCTGTCAGGGGCAAAAACAAGCATTTTAAGTGGATGCAAATTGAATGTGCACAGTTCCCATTAGTCATGTAGACACAAAAACATGGAAAAGTAGAGTCCAGGTGCAAAGGCATTTTTGTCAGCTATGTGAATACAGTTACTCTAATTCACATTCCTCCCTCAGATTGTTAATAAGAAGTTTTAACTCTAAATTTCACAGTTTTTAAGAGACTACCAGATAAATTTTGTCTCCCTGAAGCACTTTATTTTCCATACTGCGCTGAGATTTAATGGCATGTCAGTGGAACTCATATCTAAACTGCTTTGTTTAGCAGACACAAAGTCTGCTGAGGTGAACCGTGCTCTGGAAGAGTGTCTGGCTTTTGGGAAATAATGCCCATAGCAGACAGCCGCCTGCCTCTAACATGGATGCAGATGGATGTGAATAATGCATGGGACTTCTCAACAGCCTAACAGGCCAGATAAAGTGCTGCTGCGTCAGCCGTGCGCTGGCCACGTTGTCTTTTTAGCAGATGCACACACACACATTAGAGGGCACGTCCAGAAACACACATGCATACTTAGCTGCCCACGCACAACCTTTCACTCCCACCCACTCTCCATGCTAATGAAGCTTCGCCTATCTGTTCCTCTCTGTTTGACTGTGGTCCCCTAAGTGCAGTCCTTTCAGCTCAGCTAAATTACATTCATATTTAAACATTGAATTAAACACTGGCAGCAGTTTTTATGGTGAACAGCAACCTTTTGCTCATCACGCTCTCATAGTGTGATCTTGCTTGTGTGTGTGTGTGTGTGTGTGTGTGTTACAGACACCTGTTACATCCTGTCATTTGCCATCATAATGCTGAACACCAGCCTCCACAACCCGAATGTGAAGGACAAGCCGTCTGTGGAACGATTCATCTCCATGAACAGAGGAATCAATGACGGAGGAGACTTACCTGAAGACCTGCTCAGGGTCAGTACGGATTTAAAACTCGCTGTTGTTTCCCTTCTTGTGAGTGATTTCTCAAACCTACTGTATTCATTGTCACTTACTGTAGAATCTGTATGAGAGCATCAAGAATGAGCCTTTCAAAATCCCAGAGGATGACGGCAATGACCTCACACACACTTTCTTCAACCCAGACAGAGAGGGCTGGCTGCTAAAACTGGGTGAGTGACACTGGATATGCATGTGCACAGTTATTTGTGCATGTAATGAATTGCCAAAATAATCCCAACAATGTACCTATGCTGATAGATTACTTTGGATTATTGTTTTCATAGCATATAGTGATAACCAGTGTCTCCCCTGAGGTCAGGAACCCGTGTATATATGTGTGAGTGTGCTAAGGTGCGAGCATGTGCGCGTAGGTATGTACACACTCGACCCGAGACATCTGAAGACATCTCCGCCTGCTTTCATGTATTATGAATGTGGCCTTGAGATCAGAGCACCACATGTGGAGTCGTTGAATTATTTAAGACAGGGCATATTCATACACCGACATGCACGCACATGCTCAAATACTGATTTTATCGCTTGTAAATCAAGTGTATGCACATACACAAACAGACACATACTGCACATACGCAAAGTTTTTGAATTTCTAATTAAATAAGGCATTTTTATCCTGGATTTTTTGGACATTTTGGTCCTTTTAATGGAGATTTTATGTGTATATTCTGTCCCACTGCGGAAATCCTCAGCAGGCCTTGGAGTTTTTCAATAATAAAGGGTGTGTCTTAGTGCTTTATAACTATTTTTCCTGTCGTTATAAATTTTAACAGTGTTTCGTGACAGTTTATGGACCTTTTTGTCCTGACTTTTTGCTGGTCACAGTCACCCTACAAGCAGAAAAGCACAACCGTGGACCCCTGAACTCTTCATCCTCTGTTTCCTCTGAGATCTCTCTCTGTTGTACAGATTCACAATGAATTTATTTATTTTTTATAAAAGCTTAAGTGTTCAAAGTGAAATCCTCCAATCGCTGTGAATCTTTACAACCAACTACAACAAGATAATGAGGAATTGCTCTTTCTCCAATTACTCCAAATTGGCAGATTTGAGTAAAACAATCAGGGTGGAAGGTAAATTACTGGATATAACAGAAATGGACCCAAGTGGAGGCGACATTTGATGTAGTGCTTTACAGCAGCTGTGACAGTGAGTAGGACTCCCCCTTGTGGGCTGATAGAGTAACAGCAGATGTATAAAATCAGTAACACTTACTGTGACACCCACAATGTGTTATAAACATACTTATACTGTGTTATAATTTGCTTATAGCACTGTATGATTATAGTTAAAGCACTCTTTAATATCTATAATGATTCTGAACAGTAATCATAACACGTATTACTTTTTTTTGCAAGGATCATAGTGTATTATCATTTTTATAGATAGAGTACAATATAATAATTTTATAATGCATTATGGTCACTGTTGTAATGCATCCTAATGTGATTAGAAGTTTCTATAAGTGGTCATTGTTTGTGTTACATACATTGGAAAAATATCATTAAATCTTTGCAAGAAGAACACAAAATATAAAATGAAATTCTTTAATGGGTCAAAACAGAAATGTAGTACTCCAGTTTGACCTATGTTTTTGATGACTAACAGCTGAATGGAGGACATTTATTTTTTCACCCAAAAAAGTCACTCAATTGAGACAAATTATAGATAATCAAGTCTAGTCAGTTTATTTATTGAGCACATTTTAAAACAACAAAGGATGTTCGAAGTGCTTTACAAAGAGATGAAATTAAAGAGAGGCATGATCAAATGAAAAATACAGAAACATAATAACTGAAACAGTAAACTTGTAGATGTATATAATGTGTCATTAAGACAAAAAAATCTGAGTACAGTTAAGGTAATTCCAGTTTGACCCAACTGAATGATGGACATTTATATTTTACTAATGTAATGTTTCCAAAAAACATTCCTCTAAACACCAAATTAAGTGATATTAGTATATAATAATACTTATTTAATGTAACACAATTACAATATAATGCATTACTAAAGAAAAATTATGGAATACAATCTTAATACACTATGGCCCTTGCAAAAAAAGTCAGTGAGTTATAAAATATAATATGATACTTGACTATAAAAGTCATTCTAAAATGCTTCAATGATATAATGATTATTGTTATAAAACATTATGAATATTTATGAGTGCGTATAACTATAGTTATACTGTGCTATAAGCAGATATTAAGGCATTATAAGTATGTTTGTAACGCATCATAGGAAGTGTTACTGTGAAATCTGTTGACTCAGAATACATGAAGTTAAAACTCAAAGCTGTAAAGCAGTGCATCAAAGCCTCCCTGGAGCCAGATTAACAGGACTGTGGTGCAATAATTCCTTATCATTTAATTTGATTTTTTTTGTTTTCTTTTCCTCTTCGTTTGTTTGTTTGTTCCCATGATTTTGGCTGTTGTCTTTCCTCAGGAGGTATGTACACCTGCTCTTCCCAAATGCTAGTCCATCTCTCAGCTCTCGGGTGCTTTTTGGTGGTCCGCCATGCTTTTGTTCTCTTCCTCATTTTTTTATACATTCACACAGGTGTTTTTTTTTTTTGTTGTTTTTTTTGTTTTTCATAATTTATTTGTTTGGGGGTTTTTTTGTCTGCAGATTTTTTTTATTTTTATCTTTTGTCTCTCCACTGACTCATTTGAACTTCAGATGTTTGTCTGTTCAGTCTCTCATTGAGCTGGTGGTTTGTCCACACTCTTTTATCTCTGTGGGTGGTTGCCGGGCAGTCGCCGGGTGCGTTTGCCACCCCGTGGGCTCGGCTCGGGGAGCTGATGCTTTGTGACCACTCTACTGAGCCGTTTGACCCTCTTTTCTCTGTATGCTGTGGTCGGTCACTCTCTTTGATCTCTGTTTTTTTGGAAGCTGCATTATTCCTTTTTTTCCATACAGCGAGCACAACAAAGGACTTTTGCTGAACTCTCTAAATTGATCATGAACCCATTCACCCATTGGCTCGTTGTTGTGTGCTCTCTGGTCGCATGGAAGGGGAATACTGCACCTTTTCAACGATGTGGCTCTGCTCTCCTTATCTTATGCTGTAAATGGATCTGAAGGGTAACAGCGCGGCTGCGGCCCGGTGTGGTGCTCGACCAGACTGGACCAAACTGGGGGAGAGAAGCGTGGGCAGAGGAGTGTGCCAAAAGGGAGTCAGGCTTTATTCAAATGATTCATGCATGCTTAATGTACACTTCAAGTGCACATGGTTAGTAGTGCATTATTGTAATTGACGCTTCCTGTCTGTTATTTACAAAATAAGAGTCTTTGTAAGCAAAGAACCTTCGAGGTAAGAAGACAACCAGTTGCTGATTCATCCTGTTGATGAATCATTTCCAAAGAATCATAAAAATATGAACAAGTAGATTAGATTTAGCAGAAAGCCTGTTCCCTCTTAACCTCTACTCGCCCAGCCTCCCACAGTCCCGTCTTGCATGGGCGCCCTCCTCCACTCAGCTCCACTCCGGCCCAGCACCGTGCACACACACCTCTGCAACAATCTGCTGGGACGTCCCGCCTCGTCCCACACATTCTTGCACAGGAGGAGGTCATCTCTCTTTCTTTGGGAGTGACGGGAACTGACCACGAAACCAATCACAACCCAATCAACTCTCGGGCCGTCAGCTGTGTGACTCTGCCATCGCGTCTGTGTTTTTCTGTTTGTCTGCTTTTTTGTTGCAACACGCTGACGAGTCGAGATGCGGCGAGGGGCTCTCCATCTCCGCCTGTCCAGTGAAGCGTGTGTTCGATGGCGTCTGTAGATTATAACAAGCATAGACTGAAGTGTTTGACCTATCATGATGTCTCTGATATGATGGGATATCATATACAGTGCTGCTGCTGTTATATGATAACACAAGCGTGTTCTACATGTCTGTATATAAACATCCTCAAAGTCTCCTCTATCCTGGTAGATGGGTTTCACAGTGCAGCTTTTTACTAACATCGGTGGTGGGATAGTCTCGTCTAGACAAGGCTTAGGTCCTTATGTCATGTTCAGAAAGAAAGCTTGCCCCCCTCACTAACTGGACACTGCTCCTGTATGACTGAGAAGTCACTTAACAAAACCAAAAACAGGAAATTTGTGTCTGGGATGCCTGTAGAGAAGCCGAGCATAGCTCCAGGCACTGGGTTTCCTGCCCCTCTCAGTTTGTTGGCATCCCATCCTCCCACAGCAAGAGTGCCATCTGCTACTGTGATCAGGTTTCCCCTAACAGGAAGTATGGGTGACAAAGGGGGTCAGAGGTCAGCTACAGATCAGCGAGTGCAGAGTTAACTAGAGAGAAACCAAAGAGAACTTAATCCTAAGTCGTTTCTTACTTTCCACATTCAGCCCTCATACAGTCACTGGAGTGCTTTCCACATTTATAACTGTCTCCTAGTTACTTCATTAAGTTCAGTGAGTGCAAAGTACATAGATCTGTATCCTGTGTATTGATCCTGGCTCTCCACACTCATTCCTCTGAGTCAGCAACTAAGGAAAGAGGAACAAGTGAGGAGAGACACACCAAGACACTAATGGAGACGTGGAGCTTTATCCTGTGGCATCAGATTGACTCCAATTAGCCTTAATATGGCATTTATCAACTAAATGGGATTTAACTGTTGAGTGGCAAGTACATGTTATTAAAATGTAGGTGTAAAATTAGCTTCAAGTATCTACAAATGAAAGGGGGAATTAATCACTAGTTATAAAGTCAATAACCAGAGAGCTGTGCAGCTGTGGTGATGGTGAGCGCATGGTGCAGTGGTGGATCAGGATGAATAGCGGGATGTTTTGGGTAAAAGGAGTCCTGTGGAGCCGTCATCTGTCTGTCTGCCCATACATCTGTCTGCCTGTCTGCTGCTCGACCTGGTGCTTCGGTGCTCGTCTCTCTCCCGTCTCTCTCTCTTGAGCCCCTCTGACGCTGGCTGTTTGCTTCACAGGAGGACGAGTTAAGACCTGGAAGAGGAGGTGGTTCATCCTCACAGACAACTGTCTGTACTACTTTGAGTACACCACAGTGAGTACAGCTCAGTTTCTCAGTCGCAGTAAAGAAACTGCTCGCTCTGTTCCTGTCGTTCCCTGCGTGCAGCGCTCTGTCACTCACGTATCTTAAATTTGTCCAGGACAAAGAGCCCAGAGGAATCATCCCCCTGGAGAACCTAAGCATCAAGGAGGTGGAGGATAAGAAGCCTGTAAGTACAGCTCCCTCTGCTGGTTCATTCTTGTGACTACACACAGTTAAGACTCATACTTAACTACAATCCATTTTTGAAATGGGCAGCGAAGGAGGACTGTCTTCAGTGCTGCCCATTTATAAAACTAACTGCTGGGGTTTAATATTTTAGCTAAATTTCCACAGCCGGAATTATTTGATTTATTAAATAAACAAAAATAGACTTTTAATGGACAATTATATGCTTGATAGGGGATAGCATACAACCGCTTTAACAGTTATGTCTGGAGGTGAACAGAAGGCCATAAAGAGGGATTTCTAAATCTAGGCAGGCACAAGTGATGCACGAGCTGGCCCACAACCCATGAGTTGGGCGGTTCAGGTAAGCTTGTTGAAAAGTATCACTGGTTTCAAGCAGATGGGTCATGAAGTGAATACGATATAAGGCCTTAAAAAGTCTTAAATTGTCTTAAATTCAGATCTGATGGTTCGTAAATATTGTCAGATTACCACAAACATTTCTCCAGCCCGACAGACCCAGCGACTGTTTACAATCATTGGACAGACCGAAGACTTGCAATAATAAACAGCATTAATGACAGCGGAGAGATTCTTTTTTACAAATAACATTGAACCCAGTTGTTGTATTTCTATTGCAGGTTTGGTCTTAAATTTCATATAAGGAGGTATTAAAAAGGTCTTAAAAAGTCTTAAATTTAACTTGGTTATATCTGTAGACACCCTGGAAACATTTTTGCAACAGTCCACCTTCCACCTTCTCTTCTTCTCTCTCTGTCCCCCTATCTGAATCTCTCAAACATACACAGTAAGCAGCTTCATCATCAGAGCTGCTGCACTCACGGTTTCAATTATTTAGTTTTTGACTAGAAAAAAATCCGGTTAAGTCCGACATACTTAAATCTCTCCAGTCATAATGTCCAGTAAAAATATTTCCCTGTGAGAAAATGTAGGCCTAACATGGTGTCCTATCAACAAGGTTCTATGGCCACACTGAATCTGTTAAATATGCACCTCTGTTACGTCATGTACACAAACCACTGTGCGCTTAAGATGATACTTGAGACATAACTGCTTAAAGGTGTCGTGGTGCCTCCATTTGTACTTTTTAAACAGAAAATACACGTTTTATATTCTGATATTTACTCGAAATGACAAACTAGCCAACAGCGAGTAAGTTGTTAGCAATTTTTAGCTTTGGTTTTTCAAGTTTGTCAGGTTCATCTCATTGATTAATGCATATGTTTGTGGGTTGGACGGGTTAGTTTGCGCATCACCACTATACACATTTGGAACTCTCAGTACTTGTGCTAATAGTGCGTAGACAGTAAAATTAAAAGACAGTTATTTTTACATCCTTATACTTACCTATAAATTTTAATCTCCATCCACTTTGCTTCTGCAGAACTGCTTTGAGCTTTTCATTCCCGACAACAAGGACCAGGTGATAAAAGCGTGCAAGACAGAGGCTGACGGACGTGTTGTGGAGGGTAACCACACCTTCTACCGCATCTCTGCCCCCACTGCTGAGGAAAAAGATGAATGGATGAACAGCATCAAGTAAATACTTTTTTTTACCCCCACCTCTAGAAGTCAAAGTATGGTGCATGCTTACATGTAAGGCTCATTGCTGTAGGTCAGGGTTTTTCAAGGTCACTTCTATTATTTGTCTTTGTCTTGGTTCCATTTTGGGGGATAATTGTGCTGTAAGTTTTGAGACTGCGGGTCTCATAATTTGGGGGACGTCAACGGGAAGTATAATGTTGCCATTAGGGCTGCCACTAACGATTATTTTCATTGTCGACTAATCTGTCGATTATTTCTTCGATTAGTCGACTAATCATTTCATCGAAAAATGTGTTAAAATGTTGAAAAATGTCGGTCTGTCTCGCCCAAACCCCAAAATTACATCATCTAATGTCTTGTTTCGTACTCACGCCAAAGGGTTTTAGTTCACTGTCATGGGAGAGTGTGTAAAGCTGCCGATATCTGAACGTAAGAAGCTGCAGTAAGAGTATTTTGGGGAACTTTTATAGTACTTTTCTATGAAAAATGACTCAAACCAATTAGTCGACTACTAAAATAGTCACCGATTATTTTAATAGTCGATTAGTCATCGATTAGTCGACTAATCGTGGCAGCCCTAGTTGCCATGAAGTCAGGGAGTTAGCTGTGACTACAACTCAAAGCCTATATCTGTGCAAATTTTAGCAAATTGGCACCATTAAAAGTCGGCTTATTAGCTGCTAGCACGTCTTGTTGATTAAGACAAGTTCTGGAGGCAAGGAGGGCTTTTTATCCTGTTTGGTTTTTTTTCGTTTTGTTTTTTTTGCAATGCTTATCTGAGTGAATGATATCATCAGAAAGTATAATTCATACTGAATCTAAAAGTCTGTATCTTCAAATTTGAGTGAATTATGACTCAGAAGGAGTAGGATTGCCTCTTGAACTTGCCTGCACGACTCACTGTTTAAAACTCACTGTTTTTTTGTTTTTTTTCAGTTGGAGCAGATTGGATTAGACCACACTGTCACAAGTTGTTTCTGCACAGTGTTGAAGATTTTACAGTTAGAGCATAAAGAGAAAAATAGGAGATAAATGATGTTATTTTTACAGTTCCAATTTACCGTAGTCACACATATCTACGTAAATTCTACAAATTTTTAAAATAAAAGCTGACATAATGAGCATTAATTAAGTTGAAATGTATATTATCTGACATTACAGCGCTGTATAAGTGCAGCAATTTGCAATATTCTGCCATTATGCGTCTCTCCCTGACATTTTCCTCTGCGTCTGTGCCCACAGAGCTGCCATCAGCAGGGACCCCTTTTACGAGATGCTGGCAGCCAGGAAGAAGAAGGTGTCGTCTATGAAGAGGCACTAGAGCAGCCCAGCGTTCCAGATGTTGCACTTGACAGAGTAGGGGGGGGGGGGTCCGGGTATCTGCTCACCCTGTGTGGGTCGGTGCAGAGGCCACGGCCGAGGTCTTCCTCAGACCTCTCCGGGGGATTTCTCTAGGATACATACTAGCTCTGGCTTTGGGACTCTACAGGCCAGAAAAACAGGAAGCATGCTGGGGTTTCTAGATAAGAGTCAGGGCCAAAGTGTCCTCTAACCTCCTGTCTCTCTTTCTCTCTCAGCTTTGTGTGTGCTCTCTGTCTATGAGGCCAAAAGGAAATCTTGCTGTGACGCAGCAAAATCCCCTTTGAAGATGCTTTAAAACAAACACAATGCCCATATACATCGCACACAAACACAACATGCATACACTCATGCAGTCCCTCGTAGCACACATCATTTAAAACTCAGCAGGTCTGACCAAGTGTGGCGCTCCAACCAAAATATTCCTCGCTTTCCGAAAGAAAAGTTTCTGATGTGCTTTAATATGTTAGGGTAATACGTGTCTATTTTTACAGCTTTAAATGTTGATTCCTCTTGCGTCTGTTTTGTTTGCTTTTGTACAAAACATAAAAAAAGGTCTTGCAACTGAAACTGCAGTGGGGGCGGGGTGTGGGAGGGAGGGAGGGTATAATTTGCCAACTGGTATTGATTTTGTAGGAAAACGAAAAAGAAAACAAAAACTTCTGTTTCAAAAAAAAAGTTGCCACTCAGGAGATTGTTACGATGTTCTGAAACTTTGCCATGTCCGTGTTGACATGGATCCTGTTCGCCACATGACAGCCATGTGAGGAATGAAAGCCTCATCTGTGTCCCAGACTGAACTCTCTCTCTTTTTTCTTTTTTTTTCGTCAATGTGAAGCTGCAGTGTGGGGACGTACTGCTGCAGGTGAGGGTGTCTGCGTGTCTGGCTCTCGCTGTTCATTTCCTGCAGGTCCTGGAGATGCATCCAGGGGATTAGCGTCTTTTAAAAGGGACGAGTGTTGATCACCCTGGGCTTCTCTTAAGGTCTTTAGTCGTCTGGAAATTAGAGCTGGTGGCCCCTTTTTTTATTTTCTCTTCCTACACATTTTTTTCTCATCTGTCTCAAACACAAGACCACCTTCTATTACTTAATTTCATGGTTAGGAAAGATGTTTTACTGCTGCACAGTGCCTGGCGCTCTAGATGAAATGTGATGAGAAAAGCTGCTGGTTAGCGACAGTAATTCACAGTTTTCTTCTCCCAGTCGAACAACAGTTAATCTTTTCCTGCCTTCATTGTGCTTTTTCTTTGTACCTATTAAATGGTAAAACAAATCACTCGTTATTTTCAGCCGTCAGCCCGACCTCATTGATCCTTGTACAATACTGTGTGCTTCAGGTTATATATAAGACATGATATATGACCTATTGTTGTAGAGGCTTCAAAGCGGCACAAATAAAGGTGCGGTTCTTTGAAGCTATTTCTGGAAAAGAATGGGTTGTCCCCCGTCTCAGGATCCAAAGTGTGATGTGAAACAATACAAAACTACTTCTTGTGTGAGGAATGTACTGCGGCGAACCAAACGATGAAGGTCAGGGTGGCTAATTGGTCAGGCCAAAGCAGTGACACGTCATTTTTGTCAAACTGCGTCGAGGTACCATTTTGCAAACGCAGTCGCGAGTCGTGCATCAAGTGGTTGTCTTTTCTACTCTCCAGTCATCTGTGCCTGCTGGTCATTATCTTCACCCCCTGCCTGTTCTGTTTCCTGGTTCTCTTCCTCTCTCTCTCTCTGCTCCTCTCTGCGCTCTAATCCTAGAGGAATAAGGAAAAAAAAGCAAAACAATCATAATTCTAGACAGTATTGGTTTATTTATCAAAGTTGTACATACTTAAATGTATAGTGGGTATTTTGTCTTCATTTGTCTATTAGTTGTGCCATTTTTCTTTTGGTATTCTGTTCGATAATGTTTGATTTGAGGTTTGTATCATTGCCATTTAATCAAGCTGAAATAAAGACAGATTTGTCACATCGCTGGCTGTGAACGTCTTTTACACAACTATATCACATCAGCTCACAGTGCAGTAGTAAAGTGCCTCCAGCAGGTGGCAGTATGTGATAACTGTTGAAGCATTGTGCTGCAGCACCTAAGGAAATCTAACATGGGTTTTTATGATGCTCATTAATTACAGCTGCGTTACAGATATCCCAAATCAATCAATTTAAATTACGGGGCATGTGAGGCCAACTCACTGTATGTCCATTAATACTCAACACTACGTCCACTTGAGGGCAGCCTTGAAATTAAACAATCCCATCTCTGTTCTGACTATAACTGCCAAAGTTTGCACTTCTTCACCCACATTTACCCTTCATAAAAACTCTCCTGTTACTGTTTAAGTCCAGCCGTTATTTACAGCTTCGTAACATTTCATATCTTTTCACAAGCTCGCCTTTAAAGTATTTATGGCACAAATGTCGGGGCAGCAGGGAAAGGTCGATATTTACAAGTGAATATGTATCATATTAAATGATGCCTGGAAAAGCAATCAATAGAAATGACTTTTTCTCAATGGAACGGGCGTGCAGGAAACTGACTGAAATACAAATGCACATGCATCTTTGGGTTTCTGTTGGTGTCTACTGAGCAACTCAGACATGACAGGTTATATTAAATTAAAAAAAATATATATCTTAAAGGGACAGTTCACCCCAAAATCAAAAATACATATTTTTCCTCCTAGTTTTGCTTTATATCAATCTTCTTCTTTTTTTTTTTTCTTTTTTTTTTTTTTTGGAGTGAGTTGCAGAGTGTATGAGATGTCAGCCGCAGAGATGTCTGCCTTCTCTGGAATATAATGGAACTAGATGGCCTTTGACTTGTGGTGCTCAAAGTGCCAAAAACACATCTGAAAAACTCAACAGCAATGTCTCTTTCCAGAAGTCCTAACCGGGTTACTCAAGATAATCCGCAGACCTTGTTGTGAGCAGTTTCACGCAGGAACTATTTTCTCTCTACCGAACTACACTCACGAACTGTGTCACTGCACAGAAGGAAGCGTGCATCTACTCATGGACGAGACTCGTGCTTGTGACATTACTAGATTTAAATATTAATGGCTCAGTGAAACTGTTTAATTCCCTCATCCGTCAGTGGGGTGGATTGTGGGAGACGGGCGCAGTGATACGGTTGGTGGGTGTAGTTTGGAAGGAAAAAAATAGTTCTGGGTTATAATTTCTGGAAAGAGACATTGCTGTTGAGTTTTACAAATGTATTTTTTGGCACTTTGAGCACCACAAGCTGAGAGCCATCTAGTTCCATTATATTAGAGAGAAGGCAGACATCGATATCTCCAACACTTGACAACCAAGCAATCTAGATTGATAAATAGCACTACTGGCAAGAGGAAAAATATGTATGTTTGGGGGGTAAACTGTCCCTTTAATCTCACCTTGTTTGAAAGTTGTGCCCCGACTGTCATCCTGCAGTGCCATGGTGAAGAGTAAAGACCTCAGTGAGACACAAAAACATTTTTCAACATCACAATCTGAATGAGGCTGCAGCAGTCAAAAAGTCTTGCTTGTAAAAACTTCTGAAAGTGCAGCCCTGATGATTTCATTCCTACATTTCACTTTATATTTTTCTATGAAATGCTGAGCAGTGTGCACAGTGCTTCTCAGCATCTTAAATGTGTAGCAGACAGACAGAGGGGAGTGCCATTGCAAAAGCACTTTATAGAAACACAAATCAGCCTCAGTCCCAGTTTAACATTTACAGTAAATGCTAAATTGCTCTGACACGCACAGTGTAGCTGTAGAGCTGCAGAGGCCTGTGGGTAATGTGGAGCAGGTAGTAAGCACAGTGATAAACTACTACAGTTCTGTCTTGTGAATACTGGAGTTTACTCAAGTTGAGACGTGTTTATCTGTGCCGAGAGAACTGCTTTCAAAAACCCATTTATCTGTGATTAGATTGAAAGATTAAAATATGTTTCCCCCCCAGCAAAACCAAATTATGCCCTGAATTCAAGTCTAAATGAACGGTTGCTTATTTGTGTATTTTCCTCAGGGCTGTAGCCTGCAGTGTTCTGGCTGAATATGGGTACAAATTATGAAAGAATTTGTTCCAGATGTGCATTGAAAAGACATAATAGCAAGGCGTTTGCAAAACAAGATTCCTGCTGTGCATCTGTGCGTTGTGATATTAAATGAATAGAGTAACAGTGGAGGGGAAATTGCCCGTGCTCATTTTTGCATAACTGCAGTAAAACAATATTTTTGCATTCTGCTGTAAAACAGGATGATAATGACGTTTTTGAGAATTACAGAGTGGGGCCAAGGAGGTGACCGTGACTGATGGGAAATGAGAGGCACGTTGCCACGGCGAGAAAAAAAAAAAAAAACCCTGAAAAAATGTGTGGTGGTGGTGAGGCAGCTACAGCAGCAGCAGCAGCAGCAGCAGGGAAGACTTTGTTTTTCACCATCTGCACTGTTCTTCACTTCTCATATTTCTCACTGCAGCGCGGATACGCAGGCACATGAAAAGACAGTGTGTGCTTTTTTTTCTTTTGTGTGTGAGGTTGAGGTTTTTGCGTGCGTGAGAAGGGGAACGTGATACACTGTACAGTTGGACAGGGAGGTTTCATCAGTCCCTACCCTGAATGAGTTAAGCGGGAACAATAGGGAGGAGGGTGCACGTACTGAACAGAAAGGAGATCCTTTGGAACACACTGTACTCAGAGGGTTGCATCAAGGTCAAATATTCTTTTAACAACACAATATAAAATGGCAGTGCAGCCTACCTGACCTCACTGCACCGAAACACCGCAGACCACACTACTCAGTCATGCTGTCAAGTCAGGCCTGCTTGGTGAATTCACTTCTGTGTGGTTATGCTGATGAAGGGGGGAAAGGCCTGGGCCTGCAGCAGCTCTCATAGGCCAGGCGGCGGGATCCTCCGTCTCCTCCAGTAAGTGGAGACATGTGAGACCAGTCAGGCTCCAATTAGGCCCAGACTGTTTCCCAGAAGCGCTGGAGGCCTCCCCCTGCCTCTCAGCCCACCGCAGTGGGAGAAGGGTGCACCCCACGGTGTCCGGACCTGACCTCAGCTGGCATTAGGAGGGCCTTTTCTCGTACGGGGCTCACGCAGGCAAAGAATGTTACACACAGACAGGCGTGTGTGCACACAAACACTGTCACGCAAGCGTAAATGCAACACAGCCATGGTGTTTGCAAACCATTTCGCAGCTGCAGAAAATTTACTTCAACAGGTTTCTTGGTTTTTTAGCTTTGCATACAATTACAAAGTTAATTTAAGAAGAGAGGCGCTTTGAAGTCGATATGTTAAGATTAAAAGTTGTCAATCATGGGAGCCATCGTTGTTCTTACGCTGTCAAGGGCGATTCAGAAAACAGCATCCCTTCAAATCTTCCTTGAAACTCCTGTCATGTTTATACAAATACAGCACACAGACAGACTGGTGCCAAGTGCAGCTTATGCGCAAAAATCCTTTAAGATGTTATATATCTCAGTGTTTTAGCTGCATGTGCACTGCAGGTCCTGTGTTGACAGACACATTGTTGTTTTACTGGAAGAATAAATCCTGCTCAAATCACCTCAGGAATCTCCTGCTCTGCTCAGGGACACTGCATTCATCCTCGGGGCAGGATTTCTGAGAAAGGGAGTTAAAAAAACAACCACAACAAAGTCTCTCCCTCCCCTCCCCCCCCGCTTCCACTATCTCTGTCTGCTTATATCGCTCTCTTTCTCGCGCTCTCAGCTTCACACACACACTCGTATAACCGTGCAAACACCATATTTACAGTATATCGCTGCATCTCAGCCAGCTGAGAGTGAGGTTATAACACTGATAATGTGAAAAGCAGTAAAACATTGGCCTGCCTTCAGAGTAGAATACCGCAGGGACGTGGAATATATCATTTACTGATTTGGTTTTTTAAAGTATTTTCCCATAAATGTGCAGTTTTGTAAGTTTGCATACAAGATTTTGCAAAACATCTCATTAAAACTAGCTGGGGCAGACCAGGAAATGAAGATCTATGGCCTCTGTTGAGTTTTTATCTTAAATTACGCGACTGAATCTTTCCTCTAAGCATTGAAATGGTGAAAAACTGGGCAACTGAAACTTGAGGCCTATCCTAATCTCTCTTCATATCAAACGCAGTTATCTTAAAAGCTCTCACTTTGCCTAAGGAGCTGCCCCTAGGTGACACGGTGACCTAGATTCCAGTGTTAAGTTGATAAAAGGAGTGTGACAACAAATATGTTCTACCATATCGCATGTCACAGCCCGTCTAGTTAAACCTGAAGTGTGCTCTCATTTATGACCTAGCTGTAAACAGTCATGTGCGGCGAATGAAAAGTACTGGAAATGATTTAACAGATAGACAGTGTTGGATTACGACTGAGAAGTGACGCAGCCACTTTAAATTCAAATCTATGCATTTGCTCCTGGATTAAATTTGACCGTACAGAATCGAGTTGAGAGATGGACGCCGTCTGCGTGCCACATCAATTAGATTTACTGGAAAAGAACTTTTTTTCATGCGTGTAATATTTTTGGTAGTGAACTTGCTGATGCAGGGCTGCAGAATAACTGTGTGAACAAGACAGAAGGTTGTTTGTCCCAGCGGGAAAATGGTATTGTGGGATTTTTTTTCCTGCACATTCATTGAACTGTGGGTGGCTCTCATTCTGGGAAACTCAAGGTTTTTTTTTCAATGCGGTGCGAAAAGAAGCACATTCTTCTGCTGTGGGATGTTTTTATGATTTATCTCGTGTCTTAATGTAGCATCCTGTATATTATCTCGTGTTGATTGCGGCATATTGTGGAGCTTAATGATTACAGGCACTGCACAAATCTCAGATGAGAACTACCAGGGCAGATAAGCAGATATGTAAGCTGGAGCGATTTCTGGAACAGGCAGATCGTTTGTTTACATGCAGGTCGAAAGTTGGGACAGACTGTACCCTCCTTCCAAGATTTCTAGTAAAAGAGGGAAAAAGAGGCCATGGTTTGGAGCGGCTCCAGAAGAATTTCCTTTCTGCAGGGAGTGCCCAGCTAGAAGGGGACAAAAGGAAATGCCATGAGAAGAGAGAGCGAGAGAGAGGCCTGCAGGGCTCCTTTCTGATATCTGCTCCTGGACCTGCTCACGGCAGCATTTGGTGGTCAGAGTCAAAGCAAAAAGTCCCATTGATCTCCTCAATACATGAGAGCTGTGGACTCTAGTCACAAATCCTATGAATGTAGACCGGACAAAATTGAAACAGACTTGCATTTCAACCTGGATTTTACACCAATGACTCATGGCTTCGCCTTTTGCCTTGAAAATACTTGATACTTCCCCTGGGTCCAAAGATTAAAAAGAATTCATTCTCCTTAATTCTCCGAATCAACTAACGCCAACGCTGTTCATTCCCCAGATGATCCACGTTACGTCACTGAGCAGCGGTTGGACATAACGCTACATAAGATAAAAAGTCTACGTGATGGATGGTCAACAAAACAATGAATAACAGTATGCAAAACGTGTGGGTGGAAAATTGCAGACGGAGATGCAGCAGCTGTCAACTTTGTCTGACATTTGAAGATGCACAGAGAAGATAACACGAGGCTAATATTGATATAGTTTGCAAGCTAATGCTAATGCTTGGCAAACGTCAGCTTATAAACGTTTGTAAAGTTGTTGTAATAAACATTAATGTTTTTTGTAAATTAAATATATTTTTCCTTGTTAAGGACTTGCAAAACAAAGACTTGGTCCCACCTCTGCAATACATATCTTATTATGTAGCAAAGGCTGCGGAGACAGGAGCTCCCTGTGTTCAGCCTCTCTGGGACACTGAGTTGCTGTTCACAGAGGTCACAAACCTCAATGTGTAGGAGTTGCACAATCTGCAATGCAAAATGCTGAAACAAACACAATGAAGCTGTAAAATAAGAAGAAATACACACATTTATATAGGCTACTGACCGATAATGCAGCTGCATTTTATTAGAAGCTATGTCAAACTAGGGAACACACTCATTTGTGGTGACTGAGAAGATGAAAGAGCGCTCTTGTAGCTCACTCCACACAGAAACACACCTGCACCGGTAACAATGGGCTTGATTCAACACTCCCAATGGCTCGCAGTCGGTTTATAGTCCCCCTGATATGACTTCATTGCGTCTGCCATGGAGACATTTCGTGCAAGGTCATCGAAGGCCCTGACATACACACATGTGGAATCATTTACCAACTGAGGGAATAGCTGGGATCAAAGCTTTCCTCTGGATGACTGATGCATCCTGGGTAGTATCCTCAAACATCTGTGACTGAGTCAAGCCCCTTTAGACAATGCCGAGTATGAAGGAAGACTTATTGTTGACGGATAAGTTGCAATCAAGATCTGGCTCCTCTTGGATTACAGGACATCTTCCAGGTAAATCCCTCCTGATACTCCGAAACATCCCTGTCCTCTGCCTGGCACATATCACAGGCCGCTATCAGCACTCTTATCTGGACAGCAACCACAAAACCGGTGCGCAAACATTGCACATACACACTGAATCTATCCGGAAACGTCAGGCTTACTGGCACAGCTCAGGATCAAGTTACTGTGTTACACAGGAAGTGTGTGTGTCTGCGTTTGCATGTGTTCATGGGTACAGACGCGTATATTCAGTGTGATTATTTTATTTGCATATGAATAATGTGTGCATGCACGTGTGTGTGCTCTGTCCACACACTCAGTGCTTTGTATGTTGGGGCAGTGTGCACCCTCACTTGGGTGCATTTAAACAAGGTGTGTGTGTAACAGCATCTCTCAGCCAACCTGCTATTATAGCGTAGACAGATTTATTACCATCTGCCCAATGACATCAGGCAGCTATTTCTGGGGTTTGTGGGAATCAAAGTCCATTTTGAAGATCCCGATTATGTCATTGGCTCCCTTCGTCTCCAAGCATTTGATACTGATAAACAGTTGGAGGCGGCAGTGGCAGGCGAGCCGAGATAGGCGGGCAGCGTCAGATCAATCATATTATCTGCTATGATGCAATCTGAATGTCTGAGGCAGCAGTTGATCATGATCTGGACGCTGGCCGTTTCGGGGAACATGGCAGATGTGCATTTTCCAGATGCAGCCCGTACCACCATGGTGGTATGACCTCACATGCTTATTTCAGCCGGAGAGTGCAGAGATCAAAGAGATGCAGACTGTAATCTTGCACATGATGGTTTCCTTCAGGGTGTTTATTAGTTTTTCTGACTTGTTTGCATATGACTCATGCACTGTAAAATATATTAAAAGAGTAGCTGACATTGTGGGAAATATGCGAAGAAACATGAGAAGATACTGTACTGTCCTCATTTCTGGAAGGTAAATATGAAGCTACAGCCAGCAGCTGGTTAGCTTAGCTTAGCACAAAGACTGGACACAGAGGGAAACTGCTAGCCTAGCTCGACACCATTTTAGAATGTTGCAGAGAAAGGTTGCAGCGGCCTGAGCTCAACTCAAGCCAGCTGATGGTGTCACCTGTGACTCAGCCTGACAAGTTCTCAGCAGCTGTTTTTCGAACATATGGCACGTCACCTGTTTCAGCTGCCAGTCAACTTGTAGCAAAGTCTGCTGGGCAAGTCAGACGGCAGATGGAGTGTTCACTTGCTGTGGCATTCTGTAACCTCAGCCCTCCGTCCTGCTGAACTCAGTCTGTCTCATCTAGGCTACACCCCTACGGCTGTTGACATATTCGTTAGCATCCATCCTCACAGTGTGTTGATGTTGGACAGTGGGTCACATACTCATAGACAGGTTAACTGCCGCTGGTTATTTGAAATATTGTGGCCATCTGAAGCTCTTCACACACACTGGTGACTGAGGCTTCCATATAGGGTGCCACCTGCTACTCAGCTTGTACACACTCATACACCCATGGAACAGCCACTGCGAGCAATTTGGGACTCAATATCTTGCCCAAGAATACTTTGACAGGTGGACTAGAGAAGCTTGGAATTGAACTGCTGATCTTGCAATAAGTGGACAACCTACTCGACCTCCTGAGCCGCAACTGCCCTAATAGCTGTAATGCCAGAGCTAAGCTACTTTTCCACAGTGTACAAGTTTGTACAATGAAACAAAATCCTCAGTGACACTAATCAAAAATCTTGTAAGCTACTCTACAGCGAGTTAGCTTGCTAACAAGGTTGGCTACGCTAAAAAGTAACCTTGCCAATAGACAAGAATATCAGCAACAGAATATTAGCAAGCTAACTTGCTAACTAGGTAGGCTAAGCTAACAATAATATTGCCAAAGGCTAGAATGTTAGCGAGTTAGCTTGCTGACTAGGTTGGCAATGCTAACAAGTATGCTTGCCAATGGCTAGAATGTTAACGAGTTAGCTTGCTAACTAGGTATGCTAAGAAGTAAGCTTGCCAATAGATAAGAGTATTAGCAAGCTGACTTGCTAACTAGGTGGTCTAATCAAGTAAGCTTGCCAAAAGGCTAGAATATTAGCGAGTGCGCTTGCTAACTAGGTGGGCTAACAAGTAAGCTTGCCAAAAGGCTAGAAAGTTAACGAGTTAGCTTGCTAACTAGGTAGGCTATGCTAACAAGTAAGCTTGCCAATAGACAAGAGTATTAGCAAGCTGACTTGCTAACTAGGTGGTCTAATCAAGTAAGCTTGCCAAAAGGCTAGAATATTAGCAAGTGAGCTTGCTAACTAGGTGGGCTATGCTTACAAGTAAGCTTGCCTATAGACAATAATATTAGCAAGCTTACTTGCTAACTAAGTAGGCTAAGCTAACAAGTAAACTAGTCAACAAGTTAGCTTGCTAACTAGGTAGGCTATGCTAGAACGTAAACTGTTTCGTAACAGAAACTAAGGATGATGACATTTTTCAGATGCAGATTCCTTAAATTAACACATTTTCTCTCCTTTTTTCCATGTTGGTCCTGAATAGATTTGGTTAGGTTTTTTTCAGGACCATCATCATCATCACGCTGATTCTGGATATTTGTTGACATCAACATAGCAGTGATGGTGCTGGATCACCACGAGCACTGCAATCTTGCCAAAAATTGCTTTGAATAGGCTATTATAAAGGAGGGAAATGTGTCCTTCATGTCTTTGCAACCACAAAATTTTAGTTATTGTTAATTAACAATATTCAGGCCTATTGGCAAGTTGGGGTCATCCCTATGTTTCCCGGGTTCTGTTTCCCGGGTTCTATGTTCCCCACTTAACCCTGCAAAAAAGGTTCTATGTTCCCCGCTTGGTTGAGAAACATAGTACGTTTTTTGTGTAAGTGGGGAACATAACCTTTTTTGCAGGGTTAAGTGGGGAACATAGAACCCGGGAAACATAGAACCTGGGAAACATAGATACACTCCCGACAAGTTTACTTGTTAGCATACCAACCGAGTTAGCAAGCCTACTCTAACTTTGCAGTAGCTTAAGGTTTTTGTTCAGTGTTACTGAGGATTTTGTGTAAAAACTTTAATGTGGAAAAGCTTAGCTGTGACGCACAAAGGAAATTTGAAATAAGCACAGGAGCAAAGTCACATTGTGCATCATCACAATATAAAATCGAACTCGCAGTCAGGACCACCAGGAGAAACACTGCTGTGCATATTCAGTGGGCTGCATACCATGGAAGTAAACCTAGAAGCTAGAAACTGTTTTTTGGCATATATGCCCAGTGAGCAACTTCACTGGAATGAATAGGCGCCATCTTGGGGTCCATTTTATTATACATCTATAAAGAGAACCCGCTTTGTATGTAGATAAATGGCTCATTCTAAGGTAACAAAAACGCAATGACTCTTAGTTTCAGGTGATTATAAACTAATGAAAACATATCCCCTAAATCCTGCACACTGGATCTCTAACGTTCAGACATGAGAGTGGTATTGATGCTCTCAACCAACTCTCAGCAACAGAGAGAATAGTCTTTCCCCAAATATCAAACTACTCCTCTCAAAGTAAATGAGGTTTTGTACCCATTAGACTCTCCA
Organism: Epinephelus moara; assembly: GCF_006386435.1. Taxonomy (NCBI): domain Eukaryota; kingdom Metazoa; phylum Chordata; class Actinopteri; order Perciformes; family Serranidae; genus Epinephelus; species Epinephelus moara. Next base: position 22,604,915 of record NC_065523.1, on the reverse strand, counting down.
CAACTAAGCAGACTACGCCATACTTGAGTAATTTTCTGTTTTTCTAGACAGAGATAGAATAAAATGTGGCACACTGTGGATCAGCTGATTTACACACTATAATCTTGAACATTTGGACTTCAGCTTTCCAGTAAATGTTGAGGTGCCATGTGCCTAGCAACCACATCTAGCACAATGCGGCTGGTGGTGGAAAATAATGACACACTGGATGCCAGACCCTGATGACGTTTGTGACATTCACTTCTTTCTTTAACTCCTTCCTTAATACCATGACTGTGCAGTCAACTGAATCACAAGTTCCCATAGTGTGTATTTCCTGTATCCTTTTTCACAAGTTAGCACAAACTGTTAAAATAGTCATTGCCCCAGTTGTGTCAGCTATATGTGATTTGGAAAGAATGGGTTTTGAAATTCCAGCACAGCTCTCTCAGGAGTTAGTCCTGTGATGTCGGCCTCAATAATAAGTTCCCAGCTCACTGTCACATGACTGAAATGTTGGTAACTGACACACACGCTCTTCCACTTCCAACTTCTCACAACAGCACTACACATTCCTATTATTGTCTCACTTGCCAGGAAATTAATAAGACAACAAGTTAATCACAGCTGTTGTCGCACTAAAAGCAACTCCCTCTCCTCCTCCTCTTGTTAACCTTGAGGGGAGGAGCAGAGTTGGCACCGGCCCCATCAATGGGCCACAGTGTGGTGAAGTGTAAATATTGGAGTAGTGCCCGGAGCTGAAAAGTTTGCAGATCATTTGTTTGCAGGTCATTTGCTGGCAGGGCCTACGACAAACAATGCCAGAAAGTACGTCATAAAATCATGAAATAAATAATGTATTCAAAGAGCATTCTTGGCATCGTCGTAAGCTCATGTTCAGAAGGTCTACAACTCTTATGAGGTAGAAAGACACATTTTCAAGGGATATTTGTGAGATATTACACACAAAACATACGATCAGCTCATAATATGTAATGTATATTACAGATTAAATACTATATGATGTAGTTAAAGCAGCTCCACCCTGACAACAACACAACAAATACAACATTAATGTACTGTACCCAAAGACTATATTTAGTATGATAAGGAAAAATGCCATAACATTTGTTCTTGAAATCTTGTGTGGACATACTTTGAGCTAGTATACAATTCCATATTAAATATTTTTCAGGAGGTATGTCTTTTATTAAAGTACTGCTTGCATATTAACACACCAACAATTATGACCCAATGATGTTACATTATAAAACTTCTCAAAAATCATACTCTGAAATTAGTGCTTTTTTAATAGTAGATTTTGTCTTTAATATGTGTATACTTTTACTTGAGTACGATTTCAAATGCAGGACTTGTGAGGGTATTTTTTTTAGTGTTGCTTCTTTTATAATTGAATACTTATCTGTGCATCAGTTGTAAAATCTGAATAAATGTAGAAACAAAAGGCCTCATGCTTACCTAGAATAGTTGTGATTGACATACATCATTGTGGGCAGTTTTGTGGGTGTGAAAGGTACAAGTTAATGGCTCTGTGTTCTGCTTTTAGCTCTTCCCAGAAGGCAGCTGTGACTGCGATGATACTCTCCGCCATAAATAGACTCCGGGCGATACTGTATGCAGACAGGAATGCCGCATGTGGCCAGCATGCTACGTCGCATTTCACTGCCAACTTTCACTGCCAGCTTCAACACCTTTTTCAGATCAGCTAATGCCAGTGCTCCATTTACAAGTAACTTGTTTATTGATTTTAAAACCAGCGCTCACATGTGGAGCAGAAAGGTGAAGACAGGTGTTATCAGCTCTGCAGATAGATACAGTAGGGTCCACTTACAGTAGTGTGTATGGTGTATAAAAACAAATAGGATGACTAATTTTTGTGAGCTTTTATATTTAACATTTATTTCTTTTTATATTTTCTTCTTTTTAATAGCTCTTAACCACGGTGCTGTTTTTTTTATTACACCCACCAGCAGTGCCCTCATGGTGTAATCACTTCCTCCTAAGAGATAAATGAGAAATGAGTGATCATAAAATGTGCTTCCCTGTAAATTTACAGTAATACTCTATGGTGGAGTGACGCAATCAGTGTGAAAATGCGTATCACTGACATTCATGAACAAAACGTTGTTCCCCACTACTAAAAAAAAAATCATTTGAATGTGTGAATATTTTGTGAGGAATGAATTGTGAAAAACTGTGTTGCCACTTGGGAGTTTTGTGACTTCCCATCTGTGGTGGTCACACATGACCCTTCCCATATTTCAAAGAAATTAAACAAAGAACGACATTGACAGCAGCACACACACACACACACACACACACACACACACGCAGAGGATGAGAGAGCGTTACCAGGAAATTATCACTGGATGATTGGCAATCACAAAGAAGTAGTCTTGCTCAACCAACAAGGAAGTTTTACAGTAACACTGCTGCAGCTGTGTGTGACATTTCTCAATGGGTGGACATGTGGAGAGAGGCAGGTAGAGGCAGGAAGTAAAGCTACTGTGCACAATGATACTGGGCTAACAGGAATTAGATTGGCTGATACACCAGGGACCTTCCTGTATATCTCAGATCATCAGTAGTGACAGTTCCACAGTAACTGACTTGATTTGAATCATACAGTTTTTTTTTTTTGTCTCATAGCTACACAGTGAAACAGTGTTTCCTCTTACAAACCTGTTATTCATTCAGTATCAGTTAAAGGTTTCGGTAGTGGTGGATTGTCCTATCAAAGGAATCATATTGGTGTAGCGCTAGCAACAACAATGAAATCAGTGTCATGCATTGATTTCAGTTGCGGGGAAATGTCATTTTCAGCTGTAACACAGTGGTCTGACTTATCTGACATTTTTGCTGGACTTTTTTGCCTTGCTGTCATCTTTGATAAACCAAATCTACAGGCACGGACGCTAGCAATGCACTGCTGTGGATGGGGGCCGCAAGGAAACCTACTTTAGCCACCTGAAAGAGAAATAAATAAATAAATAGGCTACTATTTTAAGTGTATACTATATTTGCTCCACTTTACTTCACACATTAACCAATCGAGGCAGCAGCAACTCCTGTGTTCTGCTAGGTAAAATTACTGTTTTTATCAGTGGAGTCTGGTGGCTTTGATATGGCAGCTTCGATTCCCTGTCGGCAAAGGTGGTCTGACAGCAAGATACTGACGCTAGTTTTTTGGTGGGCCATTTTTAAGGTAGCTAAAAACTAACCAATTGAGGCAACGTTTACTTTAGCACTGTTTGAGTTTATGTACCTGACGCAAGGGTTTTCTGTCCATAAGTTATTGTAAAAACAACTTTGTGATTCACTCTATTGGGGACATAGCCAAGCCCCAAATTGTACCCCCAACCCATTTTTGTTTTTTGACTTTCAAAAAAAAAAGGTATTAGGGATATGATGGAGTGGAAGTGGAGTGAAAAGGCAAACGCCAGAACAGGCAGAGCAAAAAGAAACAAAGAAAAGAAACAAGAAAAAGATTAAACTTGCAAATTTGCACATATTGTTTGTTCATTTTTATTGTTTGATGCTAAGTTATTCATTTCTGTTGTGCTAGGTCCATCACTGGGTTTCAGTAAAGCACATATTCTAAATATAAATTCAACCTCCCATAATGGCAGCTGACGTGATGTTCAGTAAATAACATTTGCTAATTTCAGGGCTGGCCGTATTCAGCTGTGCAAACAATACGCGGCGCCTTTGTAATTGCCAACACCACAAACAATTTCATAGCACTGGCAAAACACGCAGAGCTTTTAAAAGATCTCCCTGTTCAGTGAGATTCTGCTCGACCAAGCAGCTCCAAAATATTTTGTCGAATAACATTTTTTTCTGCTTTTCACCCCTCTTTCCAGCCGAGGGCTCCGCTTTTCCCCCTCTTGAACCCAGTGGGTTTACGGGAACCATGAGCTAGAGTAAATTTCTGAGTCAGTGTGGGAAAACCTAAACAGCCGCCTTTTCCACTAAACAGTGGTTTAGACGTACCAGCTATCATGTGAGGCCTTGTCTCATCCCCTAAACTAAGCCTTAAATTCAAAGACTTTGCGTGTGAACTGAAACTCATTCACTTCACTTCGTCATGCTGAGACTATTAAGACGACTCACATTTAGAAACCTAAGGAAAATGTGGACAAAGGGGTGCTTTGGGGGTTTCTATTTAGATTCTGTAAACCTACTAGAAAAAAAAGACACAGAGAAGCACACACACGCATCGCCTACAGAGCCAAATCTGTCATTGCCAAGCCTCACACCCTGAGGCTCAGATGTTTGGACAGAGTCCCGCAGCGTGCAGAGAAAGCTTTCTCAGCTTCAGGTCACTTGGTTCGTCAGCCGCCTCAACTGACCAACCATCTGAGGGCTGACCTCTGGTTAAGTACACGCTATCTTCGCTTTGTTTATTTTACTCATTTTCTTTTTTTTTTACAAGTCTTGACGTACTCACAGATCTTTTTTTTTTTTATCTTCTTAAGGTCTTTTTCCCCACTCTATCACTCGGGAAATGACATGCTAAAAAGCCAAGTCAGCATGCTGTAATAATGTGCATAGTGGTTTCCATGGAAACGTGGTGAGCTAAAACATAGTGTAGGAGGGGTTCTCTCTCTCCCGTCTTCCTTTCATTGACTCGCATTATGGTCCCAGAGGAGACTTTGGATGCTAACTACATGCCTCACAATGATGACACAATAGATTTTCTGGAAACAAGTGGACTGTTACGAGGCTATCCTAGTGAGTTCCCTTCCCCCCTCGTCCTACTGGTGGTCTGAATCAGACAACACCTGACTCACCTCTGTGGACACAGCTGGCTTTTACCAAAACCCATCAGGCTCTGTGGCGTCAGTCTGTTACCCACAACCCCCTCCCTTTGTCCAGCTCCCAGCTGAAGTTTGGTAAAACTAACGCCGAAACAGATGTTCTGTATCTTTTCCTGAGGGCTGAACCGCCTTGTGCTGAGAAGTGTCAGAGCTATCTCCTGTCTGACTTTCACTAGCAGGCCTTCCTATACATGATGAGTACATTGAGTGAGCTGGTTAAAGGAAGACAAAGTCTGACATGACACCATAGCCTGCAGTTAATCTGAAGCACAATAACCACCTGAGGCTGACGGTGGTCATAGCTGAGTCAGCAGGGAGGGTGCTGATGTGGATAGTATGAGCACTCGATCAGTCACACGCATGTTGCCAAAGATTAGACTGACTTGACGTGAGGATCTGAAGTCAGCTTCCTTTGAACTGCTTAATGCTTAAGTACGAATTATTAAAATAGTGATGATAAAGGAAGTGTTACGGTAAGGATGAGGTCAGAAGAAGAGTTAGGGTCACCACAGTGGGAGGAAACCTCTTTATTTATTTTTTTCACTAGTAGTTGAGAATTAGTGATGGATTATCCAAATTTGGATCTTACGTAAAATAGGATTGTGTCATGAAATAAAATAAAATAAAATTAAGTAAAATAAAATGAAATAAAAATAAAATAGAATAAAATAAAATAAAATAGAATAAAAAAACAGATACAATAAATATAATTTTTTTATTATAAAAAATAATACCTCAGCACTCATAATCACCATATAAACATTTAATAAATGGTTGATAACACACTATAATGTCGTTGAAAGCACATATGATGACATTTTAAGTGTTTATTAATGTATAATATTTCTCAACTATTATATTTTTTATCCTATAATGACATACTTGATATCATCACAGCTGTGTTTTACTTTATTGCATTCATATATTATTTGCTTATGCTGCTTATTACTGTTTTATTTTATTACATGCGCCACATATTAAGTTTGTAATGCTTTTTATGTAGTTTATCTCACTTTTATAGATGTTTGAGTGTTTTGCATATATTGCGCATTGCTTTTTTAAAATTATTTGTACAGCCCTGTGAGGCTTTCTTTGTGATACTTGGCTATTGATTATCTGATTGATTGATTATCTGATCCATTTACTGTATGTGTGCCCACAGGGGCCACATGATGCGTTTTTATGGAAAGCTGTGTATTAAGAAGGTGTTTTGGGGGGCAAGTTTTATTCAGTTTGGGACAGGGCATAAACTTGTAATAAGTTGTTGTTTGATAAATGTGTCAGTGCGGAAACAGTATATTTTGAGTCTTTTGAGTTCGTGTGTGTGTGTAAGACAAGACATAACAGTTACCTACTGACTATAAAATGCACATTTGATATTTAATGACATTTTAACAAACTGCATTTGGAGATAGAGCCCTTTATTGCTCTTAATATGGATCTCAGGACATTAAACTTCGCAACTGTGAGTAAATAAAAACCTGCTACCCCTGGATACCAGCTGTTGCTATTGGGAAATAATGTCTTCATGTGCTGTATGAACTTCCCCTAAATCCAGCGCCCCCTCTGGAGAACTGCTGCTCTGCAGGCGGACTGCAATTACTGAGTATTTCTGAGAAAATACACAGCTCAGACTGAACCATTACCTCATACTTGAGGCTCAAGCGGAACTTCTACAAAAAAGGACATATAATCAAATATGTAACTCTGCAGCTGATTCTCTAATTCTGACAAAAAGAGAGATGATATTATTTAAAGTGTTTATAAGACACTAAAAGGACAGATACTAGGTTACCAAAGGTAAATAATTATTGCTTGGAACTCCTCCTTAACTTCATTTTGGAGGAACAGCAGGGGGAGGGCACTTCTCATAGCAGGAATCCTTTAAAAAAAATAAATAATGCTTCCTGTCAGCCTGCCAAGAGAGAGAGAGGCTTTACTGGAAAGGCGGAGGCGGAGGCGGAGTCTGCGCGCTACATAATGACTGCTCTCCGTCTCCTGCTTCATAAGTAACTCACAGCTCAGCGGGGACACACACAGACCCCTACACACCGAGAAAAACTACTTCACAAGTTTGAAGTTTGTTGCCAGAGAACTTCAGAAACATTTGTATCACCCTGACAGCCGCTGGACAACTGTGAAGGGACATCTATCCAGCCAGCGCGCATTTGGATTTATTATAAAAGAGCACGTTTGGAGAAACATTCAAGGTGAGGATCGCTTCTTTTTTCCCCAACATATGATATTTTTAATCTGTGCATGTCATAAAAAAAAGTGGATAAATAATGTTAAGCATCTCTATCTAAGTGATTTTTAGTGGAAGCCGGTCACGGCGTGTAAATTGCGCAATCAAGATTACGTTGTCTTTACTGGAACTGACCGAGTCCCGAGGGCAGATTACAGAAAAAAAAAAAGTTTCCCCGAAATGGCTGGAACTTCTTTGGAAGCATTTTGGTTAAACAAGCTGTTAAAGTGATACCTTCTCTTAAACATGAGAGAGATCATGCACTTTGGGGCTTTTTTCTTGTTTCTAAATGATGAAAAAAAAAGCAGTCATTGCTCTCTGGGGCAGTTTCCCTATCATCACCAGGGATGTTTAAACACATGAGCTTCCACATCTGGAAAAATAGTTTCCAGCAGAGCTTGCTGCAGTGGAGAGGTATTACAGTAGACCTCAGCATGACTAAAACAGATCTGGGCTGTTACTGTATGTCAGTGTTCAACTTTTAAACTGCGTTTTGGGTGTCATCGTTTCCACACTGAGCTCACCATCTCCTCTCTTGTCTCCTCAGGTGTTTCATTTCCAGACGGACTGACCTCCTCGCGCCCTCACCGACAACCCTCTGAACCTCTGTTTGACCCCACCTCTTTTTCTCTTGTCTGTGTGGCGCCCAGTGCTCCCCAAGCTGCATAGAGATCGGGCAAAGCGCCATGGTAACTCACAGCAAGTTTGACTCCGCAATGAGCAGCAGCCTCTTGGACTCCAGCATGCGGCTGCCATACCGTTACAAGACTTTCACCTCCAAAACGCAGTACCAGATGGTCCTCGCCACCCTCCACAAGCTCCAGGAGAGTGGCTTCTACTGGGGCGCCATCACCGGGAAGGAGGCCAACGCCATGCTGGCGGGTGAGGCAACGGGCACGTTCCTCATCAGGGACAGCTCCGACAACAGACACCTGTTCGCCCTCAGTGTCAAGACGGCGTCGGGCACCAAGAACCTGCGCATCCAGTGTGACTCTTCCTCTTTTTACCTGCAAACAGACCCTAAGAACATTCAGTCTGTCCCCCACTTTGACTGCGTCCTCAAGCTGGTCCATTTCTACATGGCTCAGAGCAAAGGGAACACGCGCAGTGGGAGTATCTACTACATTTACTCTGGAGGGGAGAAGATCCCTCTGGAGCTCATCAAACCTCTCTCCTGCAGCTTATCCACGTTGCAGCACCTGTGCAGGAAAACAGTAAATGGACATTTGGACATTTCTACTAAAAGAGACCAACTTCCTCATCCTCTTAAGGAGTTTCTCCAGGAATATGACGCTCCTATCTAGAGGCGTTGGACTGATGCTCTTGGATGAGCAAAGACTTTAGAGTGTAATGAAGAAATTGGATGGTTTCAGCGCACCTACATTCACTGAGGAGTAACAGTGAAGCAGAGTCACGAGAGACAAGCCCGAGATCAAGCTTGTGAAAAGGAGCAGTTCATTGTACTGACAAGACGCATGCAGGTCTCCCAGAAAAGTGGGCATCAGTCTAATAAGGTCCACATTTTCAGAAAGAGACTCTGGACTGAGGAGGATAAGAGGGCCAAGAGATAAAAGAGCACTGCTGTAATCTGGTGGTATGAAAGCGAGAAACCCCGCCGTCCTCCTCTGCCTCACTGATGACATACAACTTACTGAAAACTGAAGTGAGGCTCACAGTCAGCTGTCTACAGTCTGATGACGCACAGGTTCCCTCTGCTGCTGCTGCTGCCGCCGCTGCTGCTGCTAACCAAATGTGCTGCGAAGCTGTCGAGCTCACACACATCAGCCTCAGAAAATCATCCATCCATTAAAGCCGGCTTTTACAGTCAGGGCCGGCTTTTTTGCTGACCTCGGATGATAATCTTGGACGTATTAGACACGTCTAGTCCAGCATCCTGGGATCTCTGACCATGCTGGAAACTCAGAGACAATGGAAACTTAGAGTACAAATGAGTGGACACTGATGGCCCTGTGGGTGCCAGGCAAAATGGGATTTTTTTGTTGTTGTTTTTAAATCTGAATCTTACTTTAAAAAGACCAGAAAATGTGCAAAGAATTTGTTTCTGATATTTTGTTTAAAGGAAGGGTTTATGCCAAACTTGCCTGAACTAGACAGCAGTTTGTTGGAGCACCAACATGACTGAATCCTAGAGGATCTTACTTGAGAGAACAGTACCACTGTTTGATATGTTTTCAGTGGTGAGAATATACATATACATACCAAAAGATGTGGTAGTATATTTGTGGCACAGACAGGGTCACCATTGCTCGCAGTTGAATGTATTAAACATGGTATCTGTCTTTTCCCAGTATGGAGAAGAGTCAAATTGTGTCTTATTTTCATGAGTTTACATGAGTGCAGATCTGTTTTTTTTTTTGTGCTGTCTTTTATAAAGATGTACTTTTTGCCAGCCAAACCACTGGCTGTGGATGCTTGAAGATATTTGTTTGACGAAGCAAGCAGACTGATACGACTTTGCACTTATTTATATTTGTATGAACATTTCATTAATTTATAATAAAAGAGCACTATTTTTCTATGAAATGAGATCTCGGTGTTTTGTCATGACTCAAGCTTCATTTCCACAGGCAGAGTAAACTGACTAATAGTGAAACACACTACACGTCATAAGCATCTTAAAGTTACATTCACTGGTTTCATGATTTCCTCTTAAATTTTTGAAGCGTCACCCTCTGCCTTGACCCCAGATGGGAAAACACTGCTCTGTGTGACACCACATTTTCAGAGACACACTAAATTATATCTCAACATGTTATCAGTTTCTCATATCTCAAGAGCTTTAAAGCGTCTCTTTTGATGATAAGTTTCCTGGGAGACACGAACTTAGTTTCAGCCTCAAACAAAGCAAAAATCATATCTCATAATTATTTTCTGAGCTGATAACTTCTCCCTTTAACAAAGAAGTTGAGTAGCTGCTTCAGACAAAATACACTAGAACTGTATTACACACACACACAGGCTTCTAGAGAAGTTCTAGCTGACTCCTTTATTCTGCTGTGACTCACTTGATTCTAAGTAGGTGTTAGCGTGACCTGACACGCTCTCACATGCACTTACATAATGATGCCTGCTTATAACATGAATTCCTCTTACTGTACGAGTACACAGCTTCTCAGAAGTGTCTCCCGCCCTGTACACAAACGCACACTAAGGTAAAAATATGTCAACATTTGTGCTTCAACACATAGGAATTTAAACAGTTGTATCTTCCGTTGCCTATGTTGCACCTCATCCAGTAATCAAGCTGAGTGCTGCCAGCTCACTTGTACAACATGTCCTTAGAACAACAGCACGTTTGACATACCGTACGTTCACCTGCGCACACTCTGACTTCAGACGACTCTACCACAGTGCTTATCAGGAAAAATGTCAAGCCTCCTCCAACCAGAGTGAGTTATTGTGAGGATTATTTTTAGAACGACACATCCTGTGCTCCCTGGCCCCCTTTCCTTTGTAAAAAGCGTCTGGTTTTCATCTGCAAGTGTGTGAGTGATTTTATTTTACATATATGGTCTCTTTAAAATATTAAAAAAACATTAAAAAGTTTTCTTTGCCAAATTTTATCACTCAAGGAATTATTTAATCAGGCAGTTTCTCTAACCGGAATGTTGTGTTTGGCCAACACACTCTCACTCAGACCTCATCACATTTTGACATTTGGTCATGGACTTTCCACGTCCACATACAACGTGCAAGGTACCCTGGGTGCGTTGGTTGTTGATGCTCTGGGACCCCGTGTGAAGTTCTGCCTGTTACATGCATTGTCTTCTTTCAAAATACACTTCTGTTTTCACTGGAAATTTAACATTTACGTACAGTCTCTTTCAAAATCAACACACTGCGTCGGTACCTCAAATTGACGTTTCTTTTCCTTCAACAACAAACACACATGATTGGGTTTAGGCAACAAAAGCGCGTCATTAGGTTTAAGAAAAACGAACAGGGTTTGGCTTTCTAATCTGAGACGTGAACACCGCTATCATCGGGTAAAAGTGGGTGTTTGTTGGACCCATCCACCATCGCTCCCACCCGCCCCAGTTGGACTTTTGCCACCTCTACTTTCATCCTTGTCTAGCCACATTTCCCCCTGCTGCGTATCATGCTGACATTAAAAGATGCCTCTTATTCGTTGGTTTCTGACGCTGCAAGTCGCTGCCCGAGCACCGGATTTCAACATCTTCGGAGTGAGCCTGGGCTTGTTTGGCATCCTGGATTGCTTGGGCCCTCTTAATACTTAATGACTTTAACTTAATATCTCCATCAGGCATAAAGCTGAGAGGGGATCATGGATTCAGTTGTGTGTGTGTGTGCACGTGTGCATTTGAGTGTGTGTATCTGTCTGTCCACAGCTAATCTGGCAAACTACTGGACCAATCAGCCTAATATTTTGTGTGCACATGTATGACTGTATGTTCAAACTTGTATTACTGACATTTTTATACTGTCACTGATGACACTAAATCCCCACTTCTTTTAATCAGCTGGTAGGGGACGCAAGTTTTCAGGAAATTGGCACAGCTAAACAAGAGGCTTCGACTAGTCTGTTGCAGACCAAATTGTGGCTTTCACTGCGGCTAAAACACAAACATCCAAAGAAAATTTGGTCTAAGTTTGAATCAGAGAATCTGCAGATTAATGTTATGATCCACTAAACTAAGACACAATTCATCACCAAAAAGCCCTGCCTTGTTATCTTTGCCCATCTTGACTGTAAGGGAGCCAGGAAGGACATTTCAATTGGGCGCAGCTGTGTTGTGTGTTCTGCAAGAGTGGGTGTCAGTAAGGTCTAGTGGTGGTCTGTTGGAGATCTGCACTCTACTGAGTGCACTTTTCTAGTTCTGTCAGAGTTGCAAATAAACATGATTTTAAACTGACAGCATGCTTCATAAGTTCATTACAAAAAATGATGCATGACATCTGTTTGGGGCCTCATAGAGAACTGCTGTAAAACACGGCTAAAAGTAGGGGGTTTTCATTGATGTTAGGTTAGTGCTTTTTACGCAACATTATTCCTGTCAAATCCCAACTGAATCTGTTATTTCATTGCATTTTTTTTTTGTAATAACAAGGCTTTATGGTCGTGTCTGTATTTTGTCACCTTCATAAAATGCCTGCTTTGTGGCGAAGGTAAGGATTGCCAGTTCAAAACTTCAGTACACATATTGGAATTTAGTAAGGTCAGAATAAAATGAAAAAAATATATATACGACATGTGGAACCACAAACAATAAGAAAGTAAGGTAAAAAAAAATTCAATGTAATGATTAGGATTTCTACTACGACTTACTCACTCCCACCTCAGAAGTGGCTTATTTATTGCACCCCCGTGAAAGCACAGTTCCCTCATGTCTTCACCGTACATAACATTAAGAGAGACTACAGCCAGGCAGGAACGTCATGCACATTTACGGCAAACCGCTGAAATGATGGATGAACGGGAATCTGCAATAACCTCCATATCCACCATAATTACGGGAATCAGTTCTACCTGCTTCAGCACTTTATTGTTTCCTCTCAGCCGAGGGGCTCAGTGGAGAGGTTTTAGAGAGATAAGGGGTCTCTGAGGTGATTTGTGCTGTGTGAGTGGTCCAGAAAAATGCCTTTTTTTCCCTCTCTGTAAATGTCTTGACATCAAACCGACATGATTCTATTGAAATACGCACTCAAAAGCCCCCTCAGAAATGTAATTAATGTCTCAGAGAAAGCCGCAAAACAGTTTGGGTCATTCTTTGCTTTCCTTGTAAAACATAAAAGACTCCCCCCTTTATTTACTTAGAGCTAAACAATGCAAGGATTTTGGAAACATCATGAAACACTAATCTGGTTGCTGTTATTTTAAGGAGATGGGTGCAGGTCAAGGCTAGGAGTACTGAATAAATCCATTTGTGTGTAATAATACCAAATAAGTGCAGGCTGCTGCAAAATGTTCCAAAAAAAAAAAGCTCACATCACCTTCGATTCCAAGTAAGCCTGAGCTGCATGTACACACAACACACAGGGGAGATAAATGGGGAAGCCCAAGATAAAAACATGTAGAGTCCTTTATGTGCTGAGTGGTTTGGAGCATTTGTCATTACTGCAAGGTATTTAATGAGAAGTATCAACAACCTATCAGAGCCATTTATGCAACAACCGTAACACTTCAAAAAGCCAGCTGAAACCAGTTCGACCTTCGCTGGAGAACTATTAACAGCATGCAGGCTTGCAGCGCTGCTCAGGAGAAATTCTCTGGTAGTCTATGGTCATGTGATTCTAGAGAATAGCTCTGAAGAGTCAGAGCACAAAAAGCATGTGCCTGTCACTGTAGCTACACCCACAGTCAGTTGTCTGTGTCTGAAACCGCTCACAGCTCCCACAGCAGGTTTGTCTGAGGAAGTGCCGACGTGCTCTTCACAGCTGTGCTCAGACCTTTCACACAGATGGTACAAAACACAGAGCTGATATTTGGAACGATAACACGGTTAGGTTTCTTTTTATGTGCGTTTGATTTTCAGTTCTCTTAAGAACACTTATTTAAAGACTATTGGAGGCAAACTGGAAACTTTCTCATAAAGTACGTCAGTGCTGTTTAAAATAGAGAGTGTGTTATGTCAGATAGGGAACTTTAATTTTTAGTGTGTTGCTTTTTGGCTTTGTGTTGGTGGACATCATCATTTATAACACTGCATATCAGCCTCATTACTAGCCGGCCCTTACTATTCTTACTAACTGTGCAATAAACATATTTTTAGGCCCAAAACCATTTCTAATTTTTACCCCTACCCCTTGTTTTCCACCTTGCCCCTCGGAACAGAGTTACAAGGGGTCATGTTTGAAATCCTACCCTGTGAAATGTGAAAACCCTTTAAGGCTATGATACATGATCGGTAGCTGATGTTGGCGTTTACATAAACAGATGCCTTGAGTGTTGCCAGACTTTGTGATTATGAAGTCTTCAGCTGTGGGGATTTCTCTCGTGTGGGCTATGGGCATCCTTTTGCAGTTGTCAAGACGGATTTGTCCACAACTTAAAGGAAATGGCCACTTTAGAATGAAAATACAGACAGTACTTACTGACCCTCATGCCGACAAGAAGTCCAGTGTAGTTTTTTAATCCACAAAACTCGTTCGGGGTATCGGAGGATAACAGCTAGCTGGAATAACAGCTACACTTGAAGTGCATGGAACCCACATTTTGAAAATGTAATAAAACTCCGCTAATGCATTTCAAAAACGTCAGAACGGCTCTGTCATGAGTCTGTGTTCCCAGTGTGTCTCCCCTCCCCCGTGTCTGTGTCTCCTCTCTCCTAGGGGCGGGTCCAGCGAGCCAGCAGGTGTGCAGGCTACGCACCTGTTCCTCATTCTCATCAGTCTCAGTTAAAGCCTGGTCTCTCCAGCCACTCGTCGTCAGATCGTCCAGTTTCCCACGCGGTATACTGTGTTTTGACTCTCGACTCCTTCAGTGATCTTGTTGCCAGTGTTTCCTGTTGCTGTTTCGTTGTGACTTACCTTGTTTCTCCTGTGATCAGGAATCCTCCTCGCTCACCTGCATTCTGCCTGCGCCTGCTGGATCTGCCCCCGTCCTTCACCGTGCCTCTCCGTTGTGCCCCACCACCTCGTCTCTCCACCCCGCCTTCGCCCTGCCTCACTGCACTGCCTCGCCATCCAGCCACAACATTCAATTAAAGCACCTTTAACTGATTCCTGTCTCCGAGTCTTGCTTTTGGGTCCCACTCTCAGCTGTTTAACGTGACAGGCTCGTCCGTCGTAATCCAAGTGCCCTGAAGCCGCGGCATGCAAAATTGACTTGAAAAGACGTAATTTACTCCACTTTCATTTCTCACCGTGGTCAGTTAGCCTGCCCTGCAGGCGTGATGTGTTTACATGGCAACTTGCGCGAGACTCGAGAACTAGCACCACCACTAGCCGGTGCTTTATAGTGCTATAAAAGTGGAGTAAATTACGTCTTTTCAAGTCAATTTTGCATGCCGTGGCTTCAGGGCCCTTGGATTACGACGGACGAGCCGTTCTGACGTTTTTGAAATGCATTAGCAGAGTTTTATTACATTTTCAAAATGTGGGTTTCATGCACTCCACGTGTAGCTGTTATTCCAGCTAGCTGTTATCCTCTGATACCCTGGAAGAGTTTTGTGGATTAAAAAACTACACTAGACTTCTTGTCGGCATGAGGGTCAGTAAGTACTGTCTGTATTTTCATTCTAAAGTGGCCATTTCCTTTAAGTTTAACGCTATCAATCACAAAAGAACGGTGTGTCATTACCAGGCCACTAGCAGTGCTTGGTATAGGCTAACGTTAGCAACCTGTGCTCCCTTCCAGTGGTAACAAGTACAGCAACTTTTCTGCCTGACTTATGTTGCAACTTTGAAATATGACAAATTGCGGTACTGTCATGCACAAATCAGTGATACCATTGCAATGTTAGGTAGCTAGTTAACTAGACGTAGGCAAACTACTAGCAATTTCTTTTGTTATGCTTGTTATAAAGAAAAGGCAAAGACAATGCGATGGTTATTGTAATTCAAATCTTTATTAACAAATAAAACACATTTGTGAGTTTCCTTTGTTGCTTGTGCAGCCATCTTGGCAATGATTTCTCCTAACACCCACTTTGAAGTGTGCCTAAGTGGTAGGAGCAAGGGGTGTATTGGGATTGGGCCTTAACTGGCCTCATTTAAAATATATATATATATATATATATATATATATATATATATATATATATATTTTATTTTTTTTTTTGAAGTATAATGGTTGTACAAAATGGGATAGTTTTCCCTGGCAATTGCTCCCTGAGTACAATGTGCCTGAATTCAGCTGGGCTCATTAAAGCACAATGCCTAATGTCATGTCGGATTTACGATAAATCCAACCTGCGGGCTGGAAAAATCCATCCGCGTCAGCCTCTTGGTTGTATAAGCAGGACATGAGGCTCCAGCATCTCCAGGTTGACGTCATTGTTGAGGTGCACACAGATGGCAAACACTACAGAAAGATGAGTAATACACAAACATTATACTCACACAAACCTACTCTGCTTGTGGAAAGTAAGAAGTGTCTTGTCTGCTGTTATTAATTTCTGTATTGTTTCTTTTTACCTTTGGAGTAAATGATGTTGAATGTAGCTGTGTGATGTGTCAAACACTCAAACCGTAGGTCTAAAAAAAGTCCCTGTACAAGATAAACAGTCTAATGTGGTGAAATTCGATGGTAGCAAACATCTGACTGTAGATTTCCTGAAACTGGCACAACTAAAAAGTGTGTGACCTTTAAACCAGTAAAACTCTTATAGATCTAAGCCCTTTTTTGTTAGCTTGTCCCGCTGACTTAGATATATTGTAATTCTATTTATCTACTAGGATAAGTGTGATGCAAATGGTCAATTAAGTGATAAAGCTGAACTTTGTATTCATGGTGCAGGCATGGTTAAAAATAACCCAAACAAACACAGAAGTGACGGTAAATGGTCAGATAATTTTGCATAGTTCCATACGCTATTTATATTCCAAACAATTCCTACTACATTTTCCCAGTATAAGGATATTTGCAGGGCTGAGCAAGCATCTTTTATGTCTGCCCCCATGTGGTTTTGACAGGATGCCTATTTGTCAAGGACTCATGGGAGCTGAAGTTGTACAGAGTTTTGAAAGACATAGAGGCTCATAAGGCTCACAAGGAAGGCCAAAATTAGGGAATGCTTTTGCTCCTGACGGCACAGTTTTTAAAATACCCTGTGTACACGGGTGATGTCAGTTATTCTGGCTTATTTTGAGCATCATTTCTCATATTAATGTAGTGGAACTAATGCTGTCTGATCATCATCAGCACAAATTATTTTCTAAGTAAGAGGGTTTTTGACTACCCATACTGAATTCAAGCCCCACAGTTTCTAGCTAAAGTGCCTCTGAAACTAGAGCTGATGTAGTTTTATATGAAGTTAGTTAGAAGGTAGTTCTGGGACCAGGGGAACTATACTGAGAAAGTTTGAATGGTAGTTCCCAGGGAAACTACTGACTATGAATACAATGAGGAAAGTTCCAGAAACTAAACCACTCACTGCAGGTCACATAGTGAAACCCAGTTATGTTCCATTTCTTAGGCCCAGAGGTCCAAAATGTCAGCTGTATAGATAGCTCAAAGAGACATAAAACAACTCCAAAAAGTAACAAAACAACCAAAAAAATACACAAATATACCCCTAAGAGACACAAAATGGCTTCAAAGGAACACAAAACAACCAAAAAAGACACAAATATAGCTCAAAGAGACATAAAACAACTCCAAAAAGTAACAAAACAACCCAATAAAGACACAAATATATATCAAAGAGACACAAAACAACTACAAAAAGTAACAAAACAACCAAAAAAGACACATATACCCCTCTGAGACACAAAATGGCCTCAAAGAGACACAACATGATTACAAAGAAACACAAAACAACCTCAAGGACAAACAAAATTACCACTGAAAACCACAAAGAGATGCAAAACAACAACAAATAGAGGCAAAACACACAGTGTCTTGCACCTATTTAGGAGAGGTGATGGGGCCGTTTGCATGTGTCTGCCCAGGGGCCCACTCTCTCATAATCTGCTCATGCACATTATTTCTCATTTGTCACTTATAAAATATTTTTCTAAAACATTATTATCATAGCAACTTGAACAAATGTGCAATACACTGAAACACAACATATTCATTATTATACTGTATTCCCTTTTTACAGTGGCAAAAATAAATCTTTCTTTTCTAAATGCTGCAGAAGGTTGGATATTACACTCATACTATGCACAAGAAAAGGCCTTTATATGTGCATCTGGTCATTTCACCTCATTTGACCCCCGACCTCGGCACGCACTTATAAAGTGCACTGACAGCCTCGTTGGAGCTCTTGAGCGCGTGGTGGAGAAACGGTGAAAGCCTGCTTCCCGCTCGTCTTTCCAGTCCCTCAGTACTGTTTACAATTCCACAACTACTGGTTGCCATGGAGCCATTGTCAATGAGCTCCAGATGCCAGATAGGAGAGCCAATCAGGGCGCAGCAATGAGTCACCATGGCCCGCAAGTCCCACCCTCCTCCAGGCTTCTCCGGTCACGCTCCTCCTGTTCCTCCTCCAGGCCTTCAGATTTACTGTTAGCACTCCACTTCCCTGTGCTGCACTCCGCTGCCTGGCTGTAATAATATAAATCTGCACTTCCATCTTCACAGTATTCTTTGAGCCTGAATCCTCTGCCACTTCAGCAGCTCTCTGTGCGGACTGTTATATCACTGCTCTGCTCTGCTTCAGGAGAGGAGGGGGGGGGTTTCCAAGCAGAGAAGAGGAAAAACAGACAGATGAAGCAGGAATAAATATGAGGCAATGATACTAAATTAGACGTTGGATATAAGCCATCACCACTGACGGTATTGTCCATAAACTCTTCTGGCCGCTCTTAAAATGACCTTGGCTATTTTAGGCCGACTGCATATTTCACAGATCCCAGATTTTCCAGGAAAGCAATGCATAAAAATATTACACTTCCACTAGACCCACTTTCCAACATGATACTTTACATTAATAATCTTTGGATTATAAATTATTACAGTAACTAAAGCTGCAGATGCACCAAAGTGGGAGTCACTAGCATGTGTGGATTTTGGGCACAGATACACAAAATGCCCCACCACCCCTCCTACACAGGACAAAGACACACAGGTTGCGGGTGGTTCTGTGTCTCTTTGTAGTTGTAGTGCATCTTTTTGCGGGTGTGTATCTCTGAAAGGTAATTTTGAGTCTCTTCCTGGTTGCACCTTTGCCCTTGACACTTTGAGCCCCTGGGCCTCTGCCCCATAGGCTTGTTCAGTAATCCATGCATGGTCGCTATTAGATGTCATATTTATATGGAGTGTGAATACCCTCCCTGCTCACTTAGGTACACCACCTTTCTTTACAAATGATTATATGTCATGGTCACTTACTACTGTACTATACTGTACTGTATTGTTGTACTAGATTGCACAGGTGTACCTAATAAAGTGGCCTTTAAGTGCACATGTAGGCCCACAATATTTTACCTTTCCAGAAGCAGTCATATAGCACTTTTCACAACTTGTCAGTTGGAATCACGTAGAAATGCTCTGAGTCATCATAGTGTTACTCCTACTATATTGTAGTGTGAAAACCTGCCTACAGTTTTACTGGAAACCACACACAAGCACATACAGGCCCATTCTAAATATTTACATTTCCTTGGTAATTCGATCCATGTTACACAATTTGTCCCTTTTGAGGATGGGCTTGACGTTGAAGTCCTTCTTTGAGTCACACAGGAGCCACAATTAGGCCGCGCTACAGTACGGTTCCACACACCTACACACTAGCCGGCACATTATCGAGTTACACAACCATTGGTGGAGCTAGTGCAAAGGTGCAGAAATGAGTTGTGTGAGCAGATAAGGTTTGTAAAGTCTGTTTTGCTTTCATTTATAAAGGTTATGAAGATAATGCTGCAATTTCAAGTAAACTGTTGATAGTTTTCCTTTCTTTTCTGCATTTCCAGAAACTGCATTTACAGTTGGGGTGATTGTAATTGTCAAGCAGGTACTGAATGTAAACAATGTCAGCTGAGGAGAAATCCCTAACAGTCCTCCTGCACTGCCGGGAAACACCCTCTGAGTCACCGTTGCAAAATGCACACTGGTGTAGCAGTAGGCTGGAACAGAGCGAAATGACGTATTTCTGGTGGATGGTTGCTGCACGAGATACTTCAATACACCCTGCAAAGCTTCATTAGTTGCAACGTGGGAAAACACGGGGCACCCATACACAGCAAGGTATTTAAAAGCTGTTGAAAAAAATGTAATCAGCTTTCATGTAACACTGAACAGATAGTGTGGGATGGAAAAGGTCTTTAACAAGCTTGTTGCTGTGCGACTGTGGTGATACCCTGACTCACTTCCTGTTCATCTTATTTGAGTGGAAAACCCATCAGACAATCAACATTTGTTCACTATCTTTCATACATTCAAACCAATAAGCAGCAAGAAACTGTGCTGCAGCTGTACACCGCTCCTGAGCTGTGGGGATTATAAAACAGCTGTCCTCTGAGTCATGAACATTTTTATTGTAATTCATGTTTTAGCTGACAACAGTGTTTGTTGACAGGCAAGGTTATAATAGTTTGTTCTAAAAAAGAATCCCCGCATTGTTCTGACAGTATTTGTCTTTTGTTATATACAAGGACATCCCTGCATGTCTGTGTGTGTATGTGTAAGAGAGTCTTTTATTGGAACAAGGTGTGTCTCCGTCACGTCATGACGCTCGATCCCGGCTCTGACGTAACTGACGCTAACACTGCCCCTGTTTATTGTGCAACACAGGTTGTCGTCACCTCACCATGGGAACCAAATGCAGTATGTGAAGTGTATACTCTGTGTGTGTGGAGTTGTAGCCACCTATGCAGTGAGTGCAGGGGTACCAGCTGTGGACATTAACCACAAATAAGATTTGATTTTTTTTTTTTTTTGATAAAAGTAGTTCTCTGTTGTTTTGAGGAGAGAAGTGAAAACTCAGCAGTTTTGCATATTATATAGAAGAAAAACAGGAGCTTCCTTCTTCTTGTGAAACCTTACAGTTACGCAAGCGTAGCTGAGCAAGTTTCCTCAGAAGTATTCAAATACTTTCAGCAATAACACTCTGTCCCGCTAATTGAGGCATGTCTTCTTAACTACTGTTTTAATCAACCTCGGCAGCTGAGCCCTGGAGGCTGCCGAGGTTTTTAATAATAACTGAAAATGTTCCCCTGTCTCTCTTAATACGTTTCTCTGGCCTTTATTTGACGTGTCCAGGACCTGCTACTCTGTAGGGCCCTTCTTTTATTTATTATGTCCAAGTACGAGTTCTTGGGGGTTTTAATATACATGTTTGTTGCCCCTCAATGTCTACTTTTATTGCTGATTTTATTACCCTCTTTGAGTTTTGTAATCTTGAACAGCATGTTAAAGAGCCAACACATAATCAGGGACATACCCTTGACCTTGTGTTGTCTTATTTATTTATTTAATTTAACCTTTATTTAAGCAGGAAGTCCCATTGAGATTGAGAATCTCTTTTACAAGAGAGAACTTGCAAAGGTTGCAGCCAATCAAAACACATTTAAAATGCAACAAATACAACATACTGTATAATACAAAAATCCACAATGAAACAACAAATATAGTGGCCTCTAAAAAATAAGCACGTCTCTGTCACCACATTCTTTATGATGCCCTTAAATGCATTAATGGATGTAAGTGTTTCTAATTTTGAATGTTTATAAGATTGTTCCATGTCAAAGATGCAGAGTAGGAGAATGCAGTTTTCCCCAGATCTGTTAAAACCCGGGGTACATTAAAAAGCAACCACTTGAAGGAACGTAGCTGGTAACGCTTATGGTGTTTCTCTTGATAAGTTTGAATTGCTTGATTTTAATTATCACAAGGCTGTCATTTTCCAAACCTTGCTCCCGCTTCCTGTCTATAAGCTATCTACCTTTATTCGCTCTCGGTCTTTTAACTCTAAGTCAGCTCGCAGTTTCTTAACTGTCTCTGCCTGCAATATGCTTAATCAGCCTTTTTCAGCCTTGATTCAGCCTTGAAAACTATGTTGGACTTAAGGACAGTGCTCTTGTCTGGTTTCACTCCCATCTCTCTGAAAGATCATTCTCCATTGTAATGGCAGAATATTCCTCATCCCCTGTCCCCCTCTCTTGTGGTGTTCCCCAGGGGTCAATTCTGGGTCCTGTTCTGTTTTCTATTAATATGCTTCCTCTGGGTCAGGTAGTTCGTAGGTATAATAATATTAATTTCCACAGTAATGTGGATGACACACAACTTTATCTTCCGCTGACTAGTAGTGACTCTGACACATTTTGGGTATTATCCTTGACTCTGAGCTCTGTTTCAACATACAAATAACCAAGATTGTGCAATCATGCTTTCTTCAAATTAGAAACGTTGCAAAAGTAAATCATTTTTTATCTCAAGTGGACCTTGAAAAAGTCATCTGTGCTTTCAACTTGACGCCATTTCTTATCTCCAGCTCGTTTAAAACTCGGCTGCCAGACTTTTAACTAATTCCAAGAGACAAGACCACATCACGACCAATGCTACACGGGCTACCTGTTAGTTACTTTTAAAGCCCATCATGGCCTTGCTCTTACACAGATTATAGACTTACACATGCCGTATGAGCCTGGCTGCTGCCTGCACTCCTCAGGTGGGACCATCCTAACTGTTCCTGCTGTTGAACTCCTTACCTGAGGAACTCAATACATACTTTACACAAAGGCTTCTTCTTCTTCTTCTTCTTCTTCTTCTTCTTTTTTTTTTGTTTACAGTAAATCTATTGTTTGTGTAGTTTCTATTCCTCTTTTATCAAATCTATTATTTATTTGTTTTTATTGCACACTCTGGGCCGAATTCACGAAGAATGAACTGCGGCCGCTGATAGCACCTTGAATTGCACTTCATTTGCACCCGCAGTTTGCTCCGTCTTAACGTCCTATTCACAAAGGATATTGCGCTAATGATATACCAGCGCAAACACGCCCACAAAGTTTGGCAACTGAGTGCAGTTTGCCCCTGATTTGCCCCTGGTTGCAATAAGCCACACATGGCAAAGTATAAATGCTGGCTTTGCGCCAAGAACACCATGGCAGAACAATGGCAGACTTTGTTTGGCAAAGTACTGAATACTGTATACCCTCATGTAATGATGTCTGCTGGTGAGTCAGTCTAACAGTGTCGGATGGGTTGAGGCTGTGGATTTGACCAAGTCTGACCACTTTATCACTATTCCCTCTCACTTGTAGCTGTTTTTTCGTTATCTTTTGAATTTAATATGAATTATGGAACCGTTTTTGTTCACGTTTGTTTCCCCCGTTTCGTAAAATAAATTATTGAAAGTTGCTTTTGAAGTGCGTGACAGAAGTGCGTTTTGAGAACGACCGCAGACTGTCACCTGTTCAACGCATCAGTATCTTCGGATGCCATTAAAGTAATAATGATTATAATAATAATGTCAAAATATTATTTACAGACTGATTTACAGTCAGTTTACAAACATTGCAGCACCCATGCCTACCTTATGAGTCCCAAGTTTGGGTACAGAAACCGGAGGATGACACACACAAAGCACGCCAACCGGAGCACGCCACACACAGCCCTCGCCAGGTAAACACCAGGTAGAAGTGAGCGTGCCCGTGAGGGGAAGACCAAATAACGCAGGTGCCACCACTGCGCAATTAGGCTCCGACAACTGGAAATTAGGCCCAGCTGATGCCAATTAAGGGCGGAGGTGTAGCAGCGCTCACCCTGCCACACATGGAATGTTGGAAGAGAAAAGCACCGTAGTAAAGTAACGTTAATGGGATAACCTAGCTAGATGTAAAATTAACACTAGCTGGCTAGTGCAGTTAATAACACAATCTCGGTAAAATAACGTTAGGTGAGAAAAGGGATTCATTATAGGAATGATTTTAATAACCAACTTGCTCAGCTAGCTACCCATCGAGTTGGGTGTGTCATCATCTTACCCAAACATTGGAGTCTCCGCTGCCAAATAACGCAGCGCATATACGCCGGTGAATCCACTATGGTGGATGAACGATTCATTTGAATTCGACTCCCAAGACGATCCTCACCTAGCTGTCAATTCGATTGAGACTGGCCAATAGGAACGTGGCCCCGCCCATGACATTATTTTCCTGACACGAGAGCAAAGACTTAGGTTTTGAGAGAGAAAGAAAATGTTTTCACACTGATAGCAAAAAAATAATATTTGAGAGTAAAAAAAGTTTTTTGAGAGAGTTTTTTTCTTGGAAATCATTTGTTAAATCTCAGATTATTTTTTTTTATATTCTATGACAAAATACTTTCTCTCAAAACTTTTTTTAGTCTCTCATATCATTTATTTTCTTGCATGTAATAAAGACACAAATATAGCTCCATACTATTAGCGCTGGTGTTAGTGAATTACACGTTGTTTATCAATGAGGCTCATTTGCATAGAAATGGGCAATTTTTCCGCCAAATATATGCGTATTACCTCATACGTGCAAATAACACCGGAGCACCGAGACACAATCTGCTTGGCAGTGCAATTAGTGGAGCATTTCACCCTCTGCGCGTGCTTTGTGAATTAGACGGTCTCTGTTTGCTCCATTTTTACCAGTTTAGTGGCCGCAAAAGCCACGCAATCCTTTTGTGAATTTGGCCCTCTGTTTTATCTGAATTTGCCTATGTTCATTTTTTTTTTATCTTGAGGGTGTATACTATTTTATCTGTCCCATGAAGCATTTTGCAACTGTGTTTTGAAAAGTGCCCTGCAATTAAAGTTTATTAAGTTAATTATGATATTCATGGGATTTCCTTTCAACTTTCCTGGGTATCATTAAGGTTATACACTAGAAAAAACATTCTCACAAAAAAGACTGCCTCTTTTGTTCAGCACCTAACACTCCTGCAGCAGCTGCTTATCCTGCTGTGATGTCCTGTATTAAACAGAAAGCTGGCAGGGAAACAATCATCACATGGGGGAGTGACTAGTAGTTCCTGAGAAATTTCCTCTGAGTTTGACTTTATAGATAGATGCTGCTATGGCACGTAGAAGATGAACAGATAAATGCATCTCTGTGGTGTTCTCTATCACTGTCACTTACTATAGATGTGTTTTGCTTATCAGTGAGATATGCTACATTTGTAAAACCATCAAAGTCACCTCGACATGTTGACACGCAACTAATTCCACGAAACTGAGTCATTTAAACATATGTGACAACAACAGGAGATACTGAATAAAATATGTACAACATGCATACCAGCATGATAAGATACAGCTGATTGTGACCAAGCTTGTCATGAACAGCTGTATTTTATTCACTGTCAGGGTTAGTGTTAATCAGTTCTGGGAATAGTATACTTTAAATTATAAGTGTGGTGATATTCTATAATTTTCCATGAAAAACAACAAAAATTTGTTAAACTAAATAACACTGTTTACCACTGTGTACTTTTTCTTTTAACAACACAAGTAAGTGTTCGGGAACTGACAGACACTAATTGTTGAAGCTGTGAAAGTCAAATTTTTCCTTATTCTTGCTTGATATATGACTTAAGTTGAGCAGCCCGGGGCCTCCACTGCAGTGTTTTGTGCTTCAGATTGTGTCACACATTTTCAATGGGAGACAGGTCTGGACTGCAGTCAGGCCAGTATAGTGCTCACACTCTTTTACCACAAAGCCACACTGTTGTAACATGTGCAGAATGTGACTTGGCATTGTGTTGCTGGAATACACAGGGTCATCCCTGAAAAAGACTGTCTGGATGGCAGCATAAGTTGCTCCAAAACCTGTGTGTACCTTAAAGCATTTATGGTGCCTTTACAGATGTGCAATTTGCCCATGATGTCATGGGACCTAACACCCATGCATACCATCACAGATGCTGGCTTTTGAGCATTGAGCTGGTAACAAACTGGATTGTCCTTTTTTCTCTCCAGCCCAGAGGACACAACATCCATGATTTCCAAGAACACTTTGAAATGACTCGTCAGACCACTGCACACTTTTCTACTTTGTGTCTGTGCATCTCAGATGATGTCAGGCCTAGAGAAGTCTGCAACGCTTCTGCATGTTGTTGATAATCCACTTTGCATGGTAGATTATTAACTTGGATCTTTCCAAAATGTTCCTGAGGCCATGTAGTAATATCCTCTATATAATCATCTCAGTTTTTATAGCAGTGCAGCCTGATGGGTCAGAGGTCACAGGCATTTAATGCTGGCTTTCAGCCTTGCCCCTTATGTGCATCGATTTCTCCGGATTCCTTGAATCTTTTGATGATATTATAGATTATAGATGCTGAAATCACTAAGCTCTTAGCAATTCAGTGTTTGCCTTTGCAGTTTTATACAAAGTGACTTGCTTGTGAGCAACTCAGCTTTTTGAGGATGCCCCTTTCATACCTATAAATCATCCTATCACCTGTTACCAATTTATCTGTTTACCTGTTGAATGTTCCAGGTGTTTTTTGAGCACCACAACTTCCCCAGTCCTCAGTTGCCCTTGTCCCAAAGTTTTTGGAACGTAGTGAAGGCATCAAATTGAGGATGAGTGTATATCTTAAAAAACAATAAAGTTTAACAGTTTGAACATTAAATATCTTGACTATATTCAATTAAATATATATATATATATAAAAAAATATTAGCAAATCATTGCATTCTGTTTTCATTTACATTTTACACAGTGTCCCAACTTTTTAGGGAGCTGGGGTTATACTTGAGTACATTATTCTTGCACCCTTTCCACCTCTGCTTAGGGCTGAGTGCCACAGACAGGTTGGAGCACTCAGACAGTGCTGAGAGATGGACTTTGGTCTTTTCATGCATTTGATAACAATGACAGAAATATAAATTAATGCCAGCCTTATCCTTTAATATGCAAACCTGGTCAGTCCTCATGTCTTTTGTTTCTTCTTTTTTACTTGTACCCTTCTGATTTTCATTCACAAGCTGCAGCTGTCCTGGCTTTCATCAGCCGACAGAAAAGAACATTTTCCAGAGAACAGAGCGAGATTCAAATCCTTGTACATCAAAGCTTCGACACCATGTGGCGGATGCCTGCAGGCTTTCATCCTGACCTAACGCTATACCTGGCGATTCTACCGAACAGCTGCATACTCCTGGCACTCCATGGCACTATCTCTGTATATGGCAGGTTATAAAGCCACCACAATAGAGCAACACCTGTAAATCATGTGTGTGGGGTTACTTTTTCTTTTATATTGAACAGACACAGGATTAAAATGTTCACCTGCTGTGTAAACAGATTCTTATCAGGTGAATGATACGTTATGTAACGTATCAGCGGAGAGTTCCTGTTAAAACTATCTTTATCTCATGCTTCATGATAAATGTGACTGATTGCTAGATTATGATGGTGGTATGGGCACACTATCAGGATTATTAACTGGGATTTTATGCATGTAATAAGCAGTCTGATGTATCAATACTGCGCAGTCTGCATCTGACTGGAGGACATTATGTAAACACTTATAAAAATATTTCTATTTTAAATTTGTTTTGTAGGTTTGTGCATTTAAACTGCATGTAAGCTCAGGCTTTATGACATCAAATGACAGCAGAGCAGAAATCTGTTTCTTGTTTGGATGTTTGTCCTTCTGTTCCACGAAACAGCTTGAGTCTCAGCGGACAAAGTTCCTGATTGTCCAATGCGGAATGTGGAAACTGATGTGAAGATGTACGATGTGACTAAACACTCGGCCATTTGAAGTAAAAAAAAAAATAACATAATGATCCAAAGCCACATTCTTGCATCATGTGTGGATCATAAGCCAGAAGCAGGAGCTTTACTGGAAGCTGTCTAATGGTTTGACGCACAGTTGAGCCATTCAATACATCAAGCCACTTTCTTAGTATACAATGACAACTGTGTGTGTGTGTGTGTGTGTGTGTGTGACTCTTATATGTGCGCATGTGCACACAATAGGCAAGAACTTTACGATAAGAGAACAAAGCACTGAAACCAGAGCTCAGTCAGGTTGCGTGAACAGGTCTTTCCTGTAACAGAGGTCATCCGGTGACCAGAAATGACCTTGAATGGCCCTGACGATTGCTGGGATGATGCGTCAGCAAAGAACGCAGCCAGTTACTGGATCTCTGGCAAAAAAGGAAGGGTCATAGCTCTCTAGAGACATATAAAACTGTTAAAAACTACAATTTTGTATGTAAACATAATGTCAATCCATTTTGTACTTTTTTGTACTATGAATTAGACATGCAGTGTTACCTTGAATTTGTGAAGAAAATGGCTGACATATTGATTTATTGAGGACCACGTTTAACTACAGCAAAGCTATATCGAGAGAAACAAACTCTAACAACTCGTGCAGTCTCATTTATTAGGTCAGATGCTCAGTACTTCCCAAATATTATCTCTGTATTTCCCAAACATGAATTTCCACCAACTGAACTGAAAGTGGAACAAATGTTTTTTTTTAATGCCAAAATGCATGCGTTTGGGAAGTACTGAGCATGTGACTGGATAAATGTAACTTGGATTATACTGCCCAAGTTGTTGAGAGTTTGTAAACAGATGTTTTAATATTGTTCTTCTGCTGTCCCCAATCAATCAGTAAATTAATATTCACCATTTTCCATGAAGGCATGCAAGAAAAACAAAGTTTTCTCATAAATTTAAAGTATAGCTTATTGATTTACTTTGATTTACAAAGTACCAACAGTAAAATGTCTTATTATGCAGAATAATTATATTGATTAATTACAGTTATTAATGCATTAATATAAAAGCATCTATGGTGGCCCTGAGAGCTCAAGGCACTGCAAATTAAGAAAGCACATGCAAATATACACATCTTTTTCATCAATTTAAGGACACATGCACAGCATTAAGAAAAAGTGCTGCAATTAAATGGGCTGCAAGAATCTCACAACATCACAGAAACTGTTTCCAGGGGACACCAAGTGAAGCACATGTCTGCAATGCACTTCTTGTTGACATGGTTTGTGGTTTATGAATTTATTGAGCTTGGCTATCCATCAGTGGATTAACTGATGGACTTAAAATGTAAGATTTATGTCTCATTTTAACACTGTGATTGTATTATTAAGATGTGTGACATGCATCAGTTTTTAGTTTTCTCTGTTTGCAACACTTTTTCTAAATGCTGTGTTATTAAAATGGTGAAGATGTTTCTTTATTTGCTTGTGTAGTGTCCAAAGACTGCATAAAATAATGAACATAGCCAACGCAACCTCACCTATTGGTTTGTGGCTCTGAGTTTGGCATTCTGACAGTTGCCGTCTTGGAAATTTTAGGCAGAAATGATGAGGTGTGACCCTATTAGGAGATTAGTTGACGCTAACACTAGCTGCTAACTTGGTTAGCATGGTGCATTTACAGTATGCTTAACTCTGATAATGCTAATGCTGGTTTCCCCTCTTGAAAAACAGGCTTTAAACCATGAAAACAAAATGTACTCACTGGAAAAAATGAACATTCAACTCTTTAGAGTATATTTTAGTACAACCAAATGCTGAGCTAAACTTGTTTGAGGTGACCAAAATGTGACCATTAACTTTCATTTTCTGAAATCACACTAGTGACAGATACGCCGGTTCTCAATCTGAGGTTGCACCATAGAGACAGAGCACAACACGTCATAATCTGAAAGCTACGCCCCCAAAGGGGAAACGAGGCCCGCTTTCTCGTCACACTTTCCCCCTCCGTTTCCAACCTGTTGAGTTTTCCCTAAGTCCAATTGCCGAAAAGTTGCTATGTGGTGGGCTGCACGGCCAATAAAAACCCAGAGCTTAGCTTTTATCAGCTGTCGAGCAAAAAAACGGAACCTTGTAGAAGACAAAAGTGGATACAGGCAATAAAACGTGAGGCTTCAACAGGGAAGAAATTGTGGGATCCTGACACTCGGTATGCCTATGTGTGCAGCAAACACTTTGTCAAACCCTCCAAATGTATTGTAGCGACCCTGCAGTGAATGTTCTGTTGTACTGTTAATGTTCTGTGAGTTAATGTCATGTTTGGGACTGAATGAGTATGGGTAGGGGGGCGGGGTGCGAGTGGGACGGGAATGAGGGCTGTGTGAATGCGCGTGCTTGTGTGTGTTTTGGTGTGCGAGCTAGAGCAGAGTACAGGAGTACATGTTGTTGTAAGCTAACGTTACGGCTGGCGTGGTTACGGCCAACAGTAACCTGTATTGTGAGGACAATAAACGGTGGGTTGCCGAATAACCGCGTCATCCTTTTACACGCCCGGGCGGACGCTACAGTATTTTTTAGAGTAAGAGTTAACTGTATTTATGTATGTTAAGCTAAAGCATTGACAGTATGAATGCAACTTCTGTTATAATTGTGCTCAGCGCTCTGCGATTCAAGCAGTCCATTCCAGCGGTCCGCTCTAGCAATTCTATCAATCTACCAGCATGTAGAGGCATGTCTCAAAACAACAACGTGTGCCGGTAGTAGGAGCAGGCTGATGGTTGAGCATGCTGAAATGCTCATCTTCTTAAAAAAGAATCTCCACATCATGTTTTTTCCAAGACGAGCAAGGTAAGGAGAAGGGACACTGAGGTAGACCGGCAATATTAAGTTTATCAATATACCATTGCCTCTCTGGTAGGCATAGCGTGCTAAAATAATCCTTTGCCATCTTATTATTAGCTAATTATTAGCTAGCTATAGCTAATAATTTTAGCTAGCTAGCTACCTAGCTAGCAATTCAGTCGTGGAGACTTGAAGGCGGTGGTAGAATGACAGCGAACGAGCGAAGAAGCGGAGGGGAAAGCGGGCCTTGTTTCCCCTTTGGGGGCGTGGCTTTCAGATTATGACGCATTGCGCTCTGTCTCTATGGTTATGTTACCCAACACTGTCGCCATGCTAGCAACTTGACAACGAACAGAACCCACCTGTCACTCAAAGTGGACATGCTCTTAATTGTGCATAACGTAAAGCCTTAGTAACACTTAAATGGGTGAGTTTTTAAAACAAATTCACCCCCAAACTGTTTTGTACTAAGCTAAACGTGTTTATTTCTTCTGTTAATGGGGACTGACTTATTTTTGGAGCCAGTCACAAGTGGTCATCTGAGGAACTGCAGTTTTTGGCACTTCAGCATTGGCTTCATTTTTCAGCCCTGTTGGTCTCTGCTTGATTGTATTTGCATGTGTTTTCTCAATCTGTAGTGTGTTGAGTTCTCGAGTCCACCATAAGCATCACGTTAATGTTGCAGCTGGTAAACATAAAGCTGATTTGAACTACTTTATATGCTGCTGGGTATATCATCATTTATTTGTTGATTATATTAGTATATTAATATTAAAGCCATAAAATAAATGTAATGCAGTAACAAAACAATGTTTGCCTCCAAAATGCAGATGCCTCTTTTATGTAAAAGTATAAAATAAATGTACATCAAAATCACAGTACTTGAGTAACTGTACCTGTTACTTTCCACAACACATATCTGGACAAGCATTAAATAGTACAATTTGCAGTGTAAGTAGGACTTATATGGATGATCAAGCAAGAAGCAATACCAGTTCCATGATTGTAGCTGATGTGGAAGCGAAGGGTCACCCGACACTATTGATTTGTGTGTCAAAATTTCTGCAAATATCAAACAAATTAAAATGTATTTTCATGTTTCTCACATAATGGCCCATTATGATAATATAATACAATAAATTCAGAAAAGTATAATAAATGCAATGTACAAATGGATGCACTGACATTGTGATTACCATGTCTCATCCAATATACAATCAAAGGTCAGCATGCAAACAATAACAATATACAAAGACCACTGGCACAGCAAGATGTATTTTTTTCCCAGATCATATTGGCTCAGACTTTTTTGTTGTTGATGTGATTAACTTTTACTATGTCTGCAAAACAGCTAAGCAAATACAAACACATGGAAACAAAGAGGAGGGAAAATTCCATGGAAAGCAACAATGGATGCCACGGGTCACAGAGGACATCCTATTATAAGAGCTATCATTCCCTCTTTCCTGTGTTTAGATATTGAGCAGCACTGTGCTGTAGTCCATTCAGGAAAGACTATAAAGAACCTAAACTGTTGGCTCAGCATTATGTATCCTGATTTAGTTTGAGTTTGACAAATGCTCAGCAGCTGGAATCCTGCAGGGCGTGAGCTTCTTATGAAGTCTCCATCTGCTGATTTTAGAAGGTGCGTTGGTGTTAAATTGAGCGTATGTAATGACATCAGACACGAAACTGGTGGACTCAAAAGCACGACTCGCAATAGGTTTAACAAAAGTATTTTACTTGGTAAAATCAATTTAAACAAAAGGCGCTCTCAGGGAGGATATTCAAAGTACAAAACAAAACACTCAAAAAACATCACAACCTGATAACATGAAAACCTGGCATCACACAGACTGAACAAGACCAACTGACAACAAGACAAAGGGAGACAGGGACTATTTATACATGAGGTAGGGGAACACAGGTGAAACCAATCAGGGGCGGGGTAGACAATCACAATGGTGGGAAAATCACACAAAGGGAGGAAGTCAGGGTCTGAAACGAGAGGGAAAAGGTGAGTACAAAATAAAACAGGAAGTGCACGACGAGACTGGACATGAGTGACTATAACTTAAGTGCTCATGACAACAAAAGACTAAACATGAAACTAAACGAAGGCATGACATAAAATATGAAACACTAAACATGAACATGAATAAAATTAACATAGTTGACGAGACACAACAGCGTATCTCTCGCCTTTACATGTCTTTGTTATGACAGGTCCTCACTTGTGCTTTTTTAAAAAAAAAAAGTTGTGCCTATAATTCCCCCTCAGATTCATCGGAGCTTTCTAACACATAAATTACAACTGATCCACACAATAAGTCACAACAGAGGCATCTGCAGATAAATCCCCCGGCTTCCATATCCAACAAGACAAAAAAAAAAAAAGTGCTGGTGTTGTACTTCTAATCCTTTTTGGAAAATCCAACACAAGACTAAAGGGGGGGGAAAGTGTAGGCAGACCCTGTTACTCTGTTTTCAGTAGAGGATTCCTGTCAAGACATGAAAGGTGTCCCAGGAAAAAACAAGCGGCTGCCATGGAGATGTTCACCAAAGAAACCCAGATCTCTCACGTCACAGGAAACCACACGGCACTGAGCATGCTCCAGGAACAGCTCCTGCACACTTCCATGGAAACGCAGCACAGCGAGCAGTGAACATTCTGATACTGTACACTGCTTGCTGTGCCCCGGCAGGCCTCACGTAGCCCACACAGCAACTCCAAAGCATGTCTCGCCGCACGCTGACTCTCACAACACAACTAACCTCAACCTCAAATGTCACTAAACTCCACCATTATGGGCCAGCTGGCCTAAAGAGGAAACAGAACATTTTAGTCTTCCTGCTCTTTTCTTTATGGGAAAACCCTACTATAAATGGGCTTCAGTCCTGGTGCTTTCCATTGCTATGGAAAGTGTGTCCAGTAATAGAAATTTTAACATCAATAAGGCAAAAAACTTCACGAATATTTCCATTTATGCTGTGAACACTCAGGACGCAAGCA
Source organism: Epinephelus moara (assembly GCF_006386435.1). Lineage (NCBI taxonomy): Eukaryota > Metazoa > Chordata > Actinopteri > Perciformes > Serranidae > Epinephelus > Epinephelus moara. Next base: position 22,571,696 of record NC_065523.1, on the reverse strand, counting down.
AGTTTTATCTGCATTTGTGAATCTCAGAAAAAATGTCTGTGGTGTTTATTAAAAAGTGCAGCTGGATTAGAGATCTACAGCATAATATTAGTAGCGCCTAAGGGTATTTTTTCCCCTCTCATATGAACTTTAAAAGAGAACAGTGCATATACTGTGCATTAGTGATTCTAATTCAGCGTGAAGCGTGCTGACAGGGCTCAGTTTCCAATTAAGATTTACAAGGAGTTGCTTGATGTAAGAAGCTTTGAACACTGATGCCTGATGTGCTCGGTCAAGCAAAGTGGGATTTATGTACACCACTGTGGCAAGGGTCTATTAAGAGTGGTGCTATCCACTACAAACGCCCAGTCCTTGGCACTTCTGTAAAAGAGGATGAAAAGAAAGGGGGAGCATGGCAAAATCATCTCGGGAAAGACAGTGGTGTGCTCAAGATGATCTCAGAGCTTGTTTCATTTTGAGTGGAAGTAAAAGGGCAGCTTTCACATCATCTACAAACATGAAAAGATGGCTTGTATGGAATGATTACTTACCTGATTGACTGAGGGGTGATATAAAATTCCCTTCAAACTGATTTCAATTTTTGTTGTGACATGCTTAAGGTTCAGTTCAACAAAAACATAACACAGACTCCAGATCTTGCCATGTTGATTTTGGAGGTGAAATAATGCAGGGAGTGTATTTATGCCATTGGCTATGTGCAGCCCTCTCATAGCAACTGAGCCTTCTTTGAATATTTTGTCATAAAACATTACAGCTGGCCAGGTGCAGGTCCCATCATGTGATAACTCAGTTTGTTTTTCAAGCGATCACTGGCTTTGTTTCTCTCCAAGGGGCTGTGAACTCATCAGTCCAACGCAGACTTTCTGGCTGAGGTGAAATGCGATATTTTCAGCATGACTGTGCCTCTGAAAGATTCACATGAACTGGACCGTGATTTCTGTGAAACAATTTTCGGACCTTGTTGAGTAAAGCTTCTAGGAATTTTGTCTGTTGCGGAAGCAGAAACCTGGCATAATATTAAAGTAAAATATAGCAGTAAGGTATATTACATGTTGTTATTAAAGGCTGAGCATAGGGATGAGTATGTAAATATATTTAAAGTGGTGTTACGTGCATTAATGAAGCAAAGGATAGGTTCAGATGCGAACACACAATTTCTCAAACAATGATGACTCACAGTCTTGGAAACAGCACTGTCCTCCATGAGGAAATGTTTTTTAGCAACAAACTGAGAGAAAATAAAAAGCAGGGATGGAACTTAAGCAATACATGGTGAATATTTAAACTTTGCTGAATGCCATTTCCAAAGCGGTGATGGTAAGTAAACACACGGTTAAGAAAAATGAGCTCACAGGTCAAAGGAGGACAGGATACACGCAGGCAGACCCATTCTCACTGGGCTGACTCATATGTTTAATATATGGAGATTTGGAGGACATGGAAACTTGGATTTTACAGACCGTTGCTCCCTCTTTAAAGGAGACCTAATAAGCTCATACTTGTAATTTGGGTTTCAACTTGAACATGGTCATGTGCTGCAATGTTAAAAAAAACACCTTATTTGACTCATACTGTTTGTGCTGGAACACCTGTATTCACCCTCTGTATAAAACACTTGTTGAAACATATTAGTGCCTGTTGCTTTAAGCCCCCCTTTCCCAAAAGAGAACTCTGATCTGATTGGTCAGTGTTTCTGGGACTTCTGTATCTGCTCTTTCTAGTCTCTACACCCTCACTGCAGCCATGGAAGACTGTAGCACAGCATATTAGCAATTTCAACTGGAAAAAAACACCAATAATAGCAACAGCTGGACATTTTCCAGCAGAAACATCCAAAACTGGGGAGGAATTCAAAACTGCAACCTTTATGTTTCCCTGACATTAGCATGTAGCTACATGTTGCAGTGTACTTACAGCTACAGAATGACTGTAATGGAGTATAGTGGCAGTTTCTAAAAAAAAAAAATCACCAATAAAAGTTTTTAAACCAGATTTTCACAACTAGACATGTTCCAGCAGGAATATAATCTGAAATTGGGGTAGAACTCCACAACAGCTACCAAAGTTTACATGTTCCCTGATGTTAGCAGTGTACTTGCAGCCGGACTGTCACTGACTATAGTGACATTTTCTATCTTCACAAAATCCCCAATAAAGCTTCCAAACCAAATCTTCACAACCGAATGTGTTCAAGCAAAAATATCCAAAACCGGGGAGGAATTCCCAGCAACCTTTCCATGTTTCCCTGATGTTAGCATGTAGCTACATGTAGCAGTGTACTTGCAGCTACAGAATGACTGTAACAGAGTATAGTGCCTCTTTCTACCTTAAAAAACATCAATAACACACACAGAAGGTCAAAAAAGTAAATCTTCACAAGCATATTCCAGCTGGCATAAAATACGAAAACTGTCAAGAAATTAATCAGCAACCAAAATTGTGTTTCTTTTACATATTTGCACACTTTTTACAGTGAAAAATCACAAAAAAAGCCTCTAAACCAAATTTTTATGATAGGGCATGTTCCAACAACCAGAAACTGATCTGAAATCTGGAAGAAATTGACAACAGCAACCAGGTTTGCATGTTTCCTCAATGCTAGCATGTTGCTACATGTAGCAGTGTACTTGCAGCTAGGGATTGACTGCCACATATAGCGGCACTTTCTATCTAAAAAAAAACAAAAAACAACCCAATCGAAGCTTCTACAACAAATCTTGACAACCGGATGTGTTCCAGCAAAAATATTCAAAACTGTAGAGGAATTCACAACAGCAACAATTACAATTAGCATGTAGCTACATGTATCAGTGTACTTGCAGCCAAGGAATGTAACAGAGTAGTGGCAATTTCTACCATGAAAAATCATTAAATAAAATTTTGTATACCAAATGTTGGACAATAATCTGAAATTGGATAACAATGCACAACAGTAACCAAGTTTACATGTTCCCTGATATTAGCATATAGCTACATGTAGCAGTGTACTTGCAGCCTTGACTGTCGCTGACTGAAGCGGCCCTTCCCACCTTAAGAAAATCTCCAATTAAAGCTTCTAAAAAAAATCCATACAACTGAGTGTACTGAGTCACTGAGTGTAATAGAGTAGTGGCACTTTCTACCATGAAAATACACCAATACAATTTGTAAACCATGTTCCAGTGGGAATATAATCTGAAATTGGGAAGAAATTCACAACAGCAACCAGGTTTATGTTAGCATATTGCCACATGTAGCAGTGTACTTACAGCTGGGGAATGGCTGTAACAAAGCACAGTGTCACTTTCTACCATGAAAAAAAAATCACCATTTAAAACTTCCAAACCAAAATCTTCGCAACCTGGTATGTTCCAGCAGGAATATGTGGTGCCGGGGAGAAATGAACAAAAGTAACTAAAATTACAGGTTTCCTCAAAGTTAGCATGTAGCTACATGTAGCAGTGTAGGCTAGATAATGTAAACACGTGCAGTAGCATGCCTGAAGCAGACAACCATGCATAAGAAATCTGTCACAAATTGATGTCAACTTGTCTTAAAAGTAGAAAAAAAGAAAGGGATCTTACATGTATTCACTTCATTATTTGAAAGTTGCCACATTTAATATAAACATATGACAATGTAGCATTATGACAGAAAATAAGGAAAAGCATAATAGACCTTTTAGAATTTGTTCTTTTTAAAATAATCTTTCTCAGAGTTAGGATAATTTTCTGCATTCATGACATGCAATTATAGTTAGGCAGTTATCATAATGGCATAAAAGTGTTTCTCGGCTTGCCACTGGTTTGTGTTGTGGTTGCAGTGGTTGTTACAGCTGGTTTACTAATCTGTCACAAGAAAAAAGTACACAGTCTTCCTGTTTCTTGGATGAATCAAACCTTCTTTCACTGTGGATTTACCACAATAACATCTCATTAGCTTGGGAATCGACCTACACAAAAAAACAGATTCAGTGTGAGGTATAATTTATAAAAGGCTCCCTGAGGACAATATTATCAAGGCTTCTAATGTGTTTGGTAATTAATTGCAAATTATTTAGTGCAATCTGTGGAAACGTCTTGGGCAACGAGTTGAGATATCTCATAAAACGATTGAACAAATGTAGCTGATTATTTGGAGGTTGAGTCAGAGCACACAGTGACTGTAAACAGGGATGGATCACTATTCCCATCATTTGCACACACACACACACACACACACACACACACACACATAGACACACATCCTGCTTGGCTATTATCTCAAAACATGTTTAATGTCAGTTTGTCTTTACACACAAATGGGTTCTTCGTCACCGTAACAAAATGTCCTAAGGTCGTCATGGTCTCTTAACTCATCCACTTAAGATAACCTTCTGGTCGTCATGCATATCTTTGTGGGAAGTGCAACTACAGAAAGACTGGAACTGTTGCAATAAATGCATCACTTGCCAAAAACAGGAAAAAATATTGCAGCATTCAGCATTTGCAGTATATTCCGCCACAAAAACGCTAAAATGTACAGTACACTCTTGCAAAATGCCTCTAACTAGAAATACACTTGCTCAATTTACATAGCAGAGGAAGTGCTGAAATAGCTCTGCGTATTAAGTATGAAGTGAGCGTGACTGATTGCACAGATGTTAAAAGACGTTGATGACGTACCTTGTTGTTCACCAGTGAACGGATCACTGAGAAACACAGCTGCAGTTGTGGACTCGTACTTTACTGGGAAGTTCATTATCAGTGTTGAACGCACCTATATTGCATGCGGCTGTGAAGTTGACTGTGTATTTTTTTTTAAACTTTTGACAGCATGCGCATGAAGGGGGAAGTGGATCATTTTTACTGTTAATGTGATGAAAAACAGCTGAAACATTCCACAATGGTCACCCAGCGTTGGTGTGGCTGTACTTAACTGGAAGCTGACAATTGTGTTATAATGAACCTGCAGTGCATTACTTCCATTATGGTGAAATGGAGTGATTTAGGCAAAAAGATGGTGTAATGCTTTCATGATTTCTACTCAGATAATGGTCATGTGTTTCTAAATATTTTTCCGAGGAACTGGGCGTCTTTATGTGGTAGTATCTATCTCACCATGGTCTGATTTCATCACAGCATGATTCATGTGTGTTGTTATATGACCTGGTCTGCAGGGGCTCAAAGAAGAAGAACTCATGTAAAAGTAGAAATACCACAGAGTATAAATACTCTGTTACTTCTACAGAGTAGGATTTTACATTTTAGAAAAGTTTGTGTTATATGATTGAATTATAATCAGTCTTGTATTAATGTATGTATAACTTATAGCTATAGCCATATAGCCAGAGGAGGTGGGACTAATTTTCCTTATATAGTGCTTGAATTGAATCTCATACATCATAATTTACTTGCAGTGGTGTGTCTGTGTCACCCTGCAGTTACACCTTCAAAACACTAGTTGACGGCAGAGGTTTCTGTGAAGTGCTGTAAAGTTTAATTGATTCAAAACACACATTAAAAATGGCTTAAAGGGCCAGTGTGTAAAATCGGTTGAAAACTGTTGAAAACAGTGACATCAGTGGTCAAATTCTAGATTGCAGGGCTCACCCACTCACCCCTCCCGTCGGGTAAATGACGGTGGTCTCGTAGGGACAAAAAGCTTTGTGCAGACACGAGTTTTTCAGGAGTAGGTGACGAGGTGAATATTTATTTAGAAATCTAAACCATGTTACGATATTGTAATGAATCACTCACGAGCAGGAGACCAGAGTAGCGTTTGGGAAAAAGGCCAGTTTATTTGAGCACTCCAAAAACTCCGGTAACATTCCAGGGGGTAGCACGTAAAAGACTCCGTCCCAAACTCTGACGCTTCTAGCATAACACACATACTTCATACACACATACTCACTTACAGTACCCAGCGGGGCAGCCCTCCCCTCTCTGCTCCACCAATCTCCAGCCCGCACACTGACTGACAGCTTAGCCTGTAAACAGAGCTCAGCTGTTTATTTAGCCTAGCAATATCTCCGGACTATAGTAGCTGCAATGGACGA
>NC_065523.1:22549430-22565378 GCF_006386435.1 Epinephelus moara | reverse complement strand
ATATATATCTAAAAGCATAATTATAAGGCTACGAAAACCAAACGAATTTTATTTTATAGCGATTATACACTTATATAAACATATTAATAGGTAGAATATTAAGATTCAGATTCAGATTTGACAATAAACCATGCCAAATATTACACACTGGCCCTTTAATAGAGACAATTTCAAACACAAGCACACAAATCAGCTTCACTATAACTCTCAGCATTCACAGACAAAGCACTTGTGTTAATCTGGACACATTTTCCTCACAAATACAACATGCTAATGTTTTTAGCTCAAGCCTATGGCATTTTACATTGTATAAATTAGGGCATTAACAGAAAAGTTGTTTTGTCGACGTGTCGACGTCAGTGGCACAAGTCGACACCCCCCGGGAGGAGTCGACAAGTCGTGTGTTTTTTCCCTCTCTCTCTCTGTGTGTTTGTGTACGGAATGCAATCGCTGGGAGGTCCGCGCGGACTCAAAGCGGATGTCCGCAAGCCCTGTGCGCGCAAAGCTCAGATTTTACGACCGCGCGGACTCCGCTCCGCGCACCAGTGACCGCTTGGCATGTATTTTTCACATCGCGGGGATTTTTCACAGACATTTTTACAGGAAACTACAACGCGGAAGTGCGCTCGACTATGAAAGCCCGAATGACTGCCGACATTCCTCGTGAATTCCGCTCCGCTAATAGTACGCCCGAATATGTTCGGGCCTGAGAGTGACAGACACACATCACATGTGTGGAGATACTTCACTTTCCTCCTCCGTGTCAATGTGATGACGTCATCAAATGACTTGTCGACTCGACTTAGACTTTATTGACAGATAAGTCGACCTGAAAAAAATCAAAGTCGTTAATGCCCTAGTATAAATTAACCTAGCGGCTAGCGGACTTTTCCTCTGCTCATATGAAGCCAGGGACAACAGCAACATTTAACAAAGGTAACGTTATAAAATTCAGCTCCATTACAAGTCACAATTCTCACCAAAAAAACAACTGTCTTAAACAAATATAAGGTGCTAACGTTATTAGCACAAGCCTATGGCATTTTACATTGTATATTTTAGCCTAGCGACAAGCAGAGATTTCCTCTGCTCATATGAAGCCAGGATAAATCCGGAAGTGTAAATCGTAAACAAGACTTAAAATGCAAGCAAACAAAGCTTCCTTTCCACTGAGGGAAATGGTTTACAAAAAAGGACTAGAGGTCTGTGTCGCCATGACGTGTAGGTCTAGTTACATTTCTGGGGAGGTGCACGTCAGGCTACGATGTAGTGTACGGCGTAGGCTCTACATCGACACAGAGCCTATGCTGTAGGTACAGCACTGATTCGATGAAGAAGTATAACTCTCGATTAGTCAATGTCAAGAGCAAAACTCAATGTCTGCAAAACGTCATAATGTTGACGCCCACACACAACACACAACATTAAATTCTAACATCATAAGACATTTAAAATATGGTCAACCTAATTTTAGCGTCAATCAAAATTAGCCTTTGTCTGATGTAATAGTCTAACTTCTTTCAAATGTAAATTTGACGTCAGGTGCCAGCTGCTGGTCTATAAGTTAGACCCCATAGTTGCAGCAAGTGGGGAAAATAAAAATGATTTCACATTATTACTCAGTATTTTTATGGTAAATCAATGAGCAAACAACGTGATACAAGTCACAAAAAAAGTCCACTAGTCACAGATATTAGAGACTGGACAGAAAAAGAAACATTTCTTTGTAACATGAGGGGTCAGCTGCTATCAGAACAGCTTGTCTGACACACTTCACATGAATGAAAAAATGACTACCATAGATAGAAGAATGGGAGGAGAAGAGGGAGGAGAAGGGGGAGGGGAGGGGAGTCGCTCTTAGTAACAATTCAAGGAATTGATTGTGGCCTCTGAGAAGTGTGACTCATCCTGTGGCGTGTCAGGAAACCCTTCAGATGTTGGTCACAACCTGTGCGCCTTAAGCAAATGCGACCACATCTTATGCAAAACGATCCTCCTAACCTTTCTCTCGCTTGTTCTCTTTTTTGAAAATCCTTCTCAAAACTTACGCCATGTATGTGTGGGCACGACATGCCCCCACTCTCTGCCTCCGCATGATCGGCTCTGTATCTCCCCACTGCAGTTTTGCTTTACTCTAAAGCTCACGCAGTATATTGACACACATATGATTGGAAGTGGCAGCACAGAAACAAAACTTCACATCCCAAACTGCTCACGTTATACAAGCTGTTAAAAAACCATCATCCCCACTTCCCATAACACACACACACACACACTCACACACACACACGCACTGAAGTCAGCCTGAGTTACTGGTTGTGCATTATTTACAACCAATAAGTACACAGAGAGACTTATAAAAGCAATTTAAAGGATGAATTGCTCAACTGAAAAATGTGTTTGGAAAGAACAAATGAATCAGGGATAACAGCATGCAACTCCAGCCAACATCTGAATCATTCATCTGGAATTTCTATGCGTGTGTAAGACCAGTGTCATCAGAAGCTTTACCCAAGCTTCACTGGACTTTTATGTCCTTTACCGAAAAAAAGGAACTTTAAAAATGTGGCTATTTCTAATTATACGTCGGCAACAACGACAGTGAAACCTCGCTCGGGTTTCTTTCTCTTTCATGGTGTACAGGGGAGCAGAACCCCCCCCCTCTCACCCACAGCACTGATAGGAAGTGACACTGTCGAGACCCCTGTGTTTTAACTGCGGTGATGATAACAGATGATTAGTTTCCTCTAAACAGTTGTGTCTTCGCCACAAATGTACGAGGGTCGTGTTTAGTCACAAAAAGGTGAAGATACAGCATCCAGTCAGACTGAATGATTCCATCTCTTTGGTGTCGGGTGGGCAAAGTGGATATGAGTCCTCACAGTTCCTGTAAGATTTACAGAACTTCACTGTGATGCTGTTTAGAGGTCTGACGTACGCAGGAAGTCATTGGAAGCCCCTCAAAAAGAGGTTGACTAATTTTTGACTTAAACACAGATTCTTTCCATGATTGACTAAATTACTAAATAAAGAGCGACACATATGGTGACATATCATGAGAACATAATCATCGACCTCATGGGAACATCCTTAATTTACTTTAGAGTATCATCACCTTTCATTTTTTTTTAAACTAATAATTTCTGATACTTTACAGGTAATGATTTTGAAGTCTAATTTTATTGTACTTAAGGGTGCTTAATCCCAAGATAGGATGGGTGTTACATTTCTTTTATTTGAAGAGAGACAGCAGATGCACTCACTTCACCACGTCTGGCATAGTTTTTCTCAAGTATGCTACTTCTTTATCCGGTTTGTGTGTGTGTGTGTGTGTGTGTGTGTGTGTGTGTGTGTGTGTGTGGTGGGGGAGGCACAGAACAGAGAAAAAGCAAAGCAGATGGCAAGGGAGAGATACAGGGAGATAAACTCACACGGTAGATTGTGTGAAGTGAGAGTGAAACACTTGAGACTTTGGATATCAAAGGTGTAAACCTCATATCTTCATGTTAAATCTGACTCAGGTGAGTCTCCCTGCTTCCTGGAAAAGCCTGTTGCTAAACTAAGTGTTTTTCTTTTCTTAACAAATCGAGACGACCAGAATGCTCGAGCTTCCCATAAACTATGGGCTTGCAACATCACAAAACCACTTGGCTCACATGCAAAAAAAAACAACAAAAAACAAGGCACGGATGACATGCGCCATGTTAAAGAAAGAGATGCTGTGAAATGGAACAAGACAGTTCAATAAAACTTTTAGATTTGAATTGTTCACAATTACTTGAAAATACTGGAGCCTTCCTGGAAATCAATTACGTAGCCTTATTTGGAAGCCAAATAGCACAGGCATTATTCAAATGTCCATTTATGCCAGTAATTCAGATATGACATAGGGAAATGCCTCATTACACTCCACTGCACATCACATTCAGGCCACTGTATAACAAAAATTTCCTGTCATTCATTAGTTTCAATTACTGAATTTCCCACCATAGCTATGGCTTCACTTTTTCTTACTTTTTAATCAGGTTTATGTACAAGAATAACACATTATCTGTCATTCACACTTATTATCATAGACACCCATCAACCCCATCTCCGAGAAATTACGTTAGTATGTTACTAAATTCTGCTCCCCACCCAGTCTGTGTCTCTCTCACTCACCACAAAACCACTTTAAAGGTTTTTTCTAAGGGGTGAACGGAGCCTCTGCTAATTTAATTAACTAACTAATTTTTAAAGGTTAGTTTCTCAACCTCTTTATTTGGACTTTATTTCATTATGGCACTAATTACTTGCAAAAAATGCTCAAAGGCCCCTCCTTCCCACTTGGGCCCTGGGTAATCAGTCCCACTAGTCTCCCCATCACCAAGACGCCCCTGAATGCAATCTCTGCCTGAATTATATTCAGAGAAAACATTTTTTTTCTTGTAACAAAACACTATACTCACATACTGCATAGGTCGTCAGGGAGTATGACGGGCGTACAAAGTGCATGAACTTAACACCCCAACCACAGGTTGCGTCTAGCGCCATGTCGTAAGTTTAGGCAACAACAGCACTTTGGTAAAGTTCAGGGAAAGATCATGATTTTGATTAAATGTTAATAAAAAAGAAAATACAAAATAATGGTGTCATCATTACGAGTGGATACCTTTATTATAAGATTGCCTTTTTAGCTGGAAACACCTGAAATCTTTGCGACTGCCAGATATGTTAATTAGCAACATTTCCATATTATGTAGGCGGCTGTGGCTCAGAGGTAGAGCGGGCTGTCCACTAATTGGAAGATCTGTGGTTTGATCCCTGGCTCCTCCAGTCTGCATGTCTAAGTATCCTTGGGCAAGATACTGAACCCCAAATTGCTCCTGATGGCTGTTCCATCGGTGTGAAAGCACATGAATGGTTACTGAGTAGCAGGTGGCACCTTGTATGGTAGTCTTGGCCACCACTGTGTGACTGTGTGTGTGAATGGGTGAATGTGACATGTAGTGTAAAAGTGCTTTGAGTGATCGGAAGACTACAAAAGTGCTATACAATTGCAAACCAGATTGAAAGAAAGGAAAAAATGAACTATTGTTTCCTGTCCCATTTTGTATCGACTCCGCATGACACTCATAAATTCACACACTGGTCAGTTTTACCGTCCAGTGGCCTTGACGACAGATAAAGCAGTCCCTTGTTAAATGGACTGTGTAAAACGGGTGAACGACATGTAAATGTTTAACACCTGGGAAACAAGGGTCAGCGAGCTCTCATTTTGTCTCTGCATAAACACATTGCAATTTTACATCTATAAACGCCACATATGCAAGGCGGCCTGCAGACGATCAGAGCAACCGGCCATCTGTGTGTCTGTGCTGGTGAAGCTGTCTGTTAATTTCTACACTCTGAGGTGTGTGTGAGGCAGTGTAGCATTTGTAGTTTGTCTACTTACTGGATGTAAAGAAATACTGTAATGCTATACAGATATTCTGGAATGACTGACATCTAAAACTAGGGCAGTTTTTTTTTATTTTCCCACATGGGAGCAACCAAGTTAATATTTACCTTTTATAGCAGATAAGCCCAGTTCCCACATGAGCATTATTTCTGCTCTCATGCACAAGAAATCCACAGTGTATTCCCATATGGCATTGCCATTCCCAAAAACTGATGAGACTTGCCGAATGTCTTGCGAAATTAGGGAAACTAGGGAATGCAGGATGACACATGCAGGGCCTAAACTGCAAACTTGCAATCAAAAGCAACTCCTGTTCCCACATCATGCACGCACAGAAAACTGAACATTTGTGTAAGGTACATGTGGGAAAGGGTCTTTAATGAGACATACGATTTTCCATTAGCAAGTATGAGGTCAGACGCAGGCAGGGCAGAGTATACAAAAGCAGCTGCAGCACATTATGAGGCAGCTATCGTGAGGAATTTCTCTTGTAGTAAATGGCGTGCTGCTAATTTGTTGCTAATTTGTTGCAAACAAACACTAATTTGTCATTCGCTAAAAACACATTTGGCTTCAGATGAATTTTGTTGGATAAATAAAAGACAGCTGGCAACTCAGTGGCAACACTCTGAGCCCTTATACTGTAGAGAGTGAGGAGCCAAAGTATGCAAACACTGTATGTGTGCAGGGTGCAGCTTGAAGTCATGTCTTCTGTGGAAGTGAGCTGGTCACCTCTGCTCACTTCTGTGTCTTATTACTGAGAAGTCATTGCTGTTATCCGTTCACATGAAGTTCATTTGCTTGAGATGACAAAGCATGACTGCATGATACTAGCGAATGATAACACAATGGGATACCCATGAATTTTGTGATGAGGAAGTACATTAACAGCTTCCCTGGTAGGACAGTGTCTACTGTAAGAATTGAATTTTGCTCTATAGAAGTAATGTGAAAGTTTTACATTATGTGGCACACTGTTCCATATAAGGGAAACTTGTGATTATGGACTTCTTTTTTTAGAAAAGGTAAAGTTTGTTGAGCTGTGGAACATTTGGACACCTGCCAAGTCACTAACCAACAAACTGTCCACAGTCACCTCAGTGTCAGGACAGCATGAGGAGACATATTCACAGAAATCATCTTGCTGAAGAGATATAAAACCAAAAGCAGAATGTAAAAGGCAGATGAAGAGGAAAAACCGGCCAAACACAAGCACACGAAAACAGAGCAAATCCTCTCAGCCAAACCCTCCGGGACTCTTTGCGATGCAGGGTATGGATCTGTTATTCCACTCTTTACAGGAAAGCCTGACCACACTGTTACTATAGCAACCAGGTGACATGGCATGCGGCGCCCTCGCTCGCTGAACAAATAGGGAGAGCGGTCAGGCAGCCCGACAGAGTATGGAGACCACAGTGCCTGACCCTGACCAGAGCAGATTGGCAGTGACGCCAGCCAAAGCCCTGTGTTCACCCGTCCGCCCTCTATTGAGTCATTCAAGCATTTCCAGTCACATAAGCACAGATCCAATCGTGCACACACATGTCCATGCAAAAAAAACACCTGCGCACACACACACACACACACACACACACACACACACGCACACACATGCAGGATGGAGTAGAAGTTTAGCACAGTGGATTGAAAACCTCCAGCTTTTCTGAATCAAGCTCAGTGCTCTTTTTTCAATGACAGTAAAGATTTGTGCTGCAGCTAGCCTCCAGAGAGCAACCATGAAGTCAGACGTGCGACTCAGTCAACAGTAAATCAATTGTCCAATTATCAAATCAGTCAAGTTTTATATTCTGGGCTTAAAGGTACAGTTGTGGTGGAGCTGTGAAAATTGATTTTACTTTTACAGGACTGCTGTATAAGTGGGAAAGTTATACTGACATTTTCAAAAGCATACCAGCACCTAAACGCACCAACCTGGAAGTGCTTTTTGAATCAACATGCCTTTTCTACTGTATTACAGTCGTGTAGGGATGATTAGTCTGTACATTATTACATTTAAAGGAACACTTCATCCACAAAATGATCATTTGTATATTAATTACTCAGCTAGTGTAATTTTGAATTCTGTAAGAAAAGTGTGTTTTTCTCACATGCCTCTATGGTAAATGAAGAATCAAATACCAGAGAAAATTTCTGACAAACTGAAGTGAAAGGGGTCCATGTTTAACAACAGCAAAGCCAACACATTCTCAGTCCGACCCTGTCACAAATTGACATTTGGTCGTGTACTTTCCACGTCCACACATGACGTGCAAGATACCCTGGGTGCGTTGGTTGTTGATGTTCTGGGACACCGTGTCAAGTTCTGCCTGTTACATGCATTGTCTTCTTTCAAAATACACTTCTGTTTTCACGGGAAATTTGACGTTTACAGACAGTCTCTTTCCAAATAAACGTACCACGTCAGTCCAACACCACAAATTGATTTTTTTTCCTTCAACTACAAACACACATGGTTAGGTTTAGGCAACAAAAGCATGTTATTAGATTTAGGAACAAAACACAGGGTTTGGCTTTAGAATCTTACGGGACGCGAACACTGCTCTCTCTGGTGAAAGTCGGTGTTTGTTGGACCCATCCACGACCACTCCCACCCTCCCCAGTCGGACTTTCGCACCTTAACTTTCGTCCTTGTCCTGCCGTGTTTCCACCGATGCCATTGGGTGCCATTACACTATAAAAGCAACCAGCTGCGTATCATGCCGATGTTAAAGGATGCCTTTTTTCGTTGGTTTCTGACCCGTCCTCAAACGTGATGAGCCAATCACAGTGCGTATAGCCATTCCCATACACTTGGACATTCTCTGCCTGGACGTTCATTGAAATGCATTACAGAAAGTCAGTTTTGTTTGGTTTTAAGACCTTTTTCTGAGATTTGAAGTTTAAAAATGCTGGGCTGGGCGACGAGGTGTATTTTTTACACTTTAAACCACATCTCAACCAAGAAAAGTGTCTCCTTTGGATAAAGTTGTGCAGTGACGTTAGACCACAACATCAACTCAACGTGAATAAGATTAACAAGGATGTGTACATCTGTTCTAAGGTAAGTCAACATTGTGTTTGAGGCAACATATTGTCACTTTGCTGGAAAGAAATATAAAGTTATCTTTAACATCTCTAGCTAACGTTAGCTAAAGTTAGCTAACGTTAGCTCCTAGCTGCGTTGTTCATCATGTCACCTTGTATGCTGGGAGTTCATTAGCCTATTTTGTTCTAGTTTTGTACTTTGGTGATCGTACATCATTGTTAGCTGTTGTCCAAAGGGCTCTAGTTAAGCTAACGTTAACTTCTGGAGCTTAGCTTCATTAATTTATCTGTAATCGCAGAGATAACAAAGGTTGGCAAACGTTATGCTGAATGATTCAATGTACTGCAGCACCAAACTAACGGAGAGACACTCTTGGTAAAGATGGTAAAAAGGCCGTTATCCTTTTTTCATATTCTGAGCCAAAAACTTCAGTGGCACTTTAACTTGTTGTCTTTGATGGCGACGGCAACGAGATGCGGTTCACAAGCGTACACTGTGACCTGTAAATTTTGGCTTGTAATTTAAGCTTTTCATCGACCTTCTCAACAATAAAATGATGAATATATCCCTCCATTGTGTAGTTTAGGCCCTTTTGGTTACTTTTCAATGACATCTGATCGTTATGTCCCCAAAAATCATCAATTGCCTCCTGCGAAATGCCGTGTACTGTGACGCCTGCCATAGCACCGGTCACTGAATGTTGATAGTTTGTCCGAGTGAGTGGAGGGGGGCGTGGCTTAGCCATAGGTCAATTCAGGTCTTATCCAAACAAATGCATTTTTACTAAAACCTAACTATTTAAAACACTTCAGCATACCAGTAGACATGCCTGGGCAAGCACGAGTGTTTGAACTCCTTTCAGTGGAATGCACAAGCAGAGTTCAAGCACTACTCGTATGCTGAAGTGTTTTAAAAATTCAAATGTTGGCAAAAATGCATGTATTTGGGAAGTACTACACATAAAACTGGCTAAATAAGACTTAATTATACTGCACAAGTTGTGTGAGAGTTTGTAAATGGATGTTTTGTTATAGCTTTGCTGTTGTTAAATGTGCCCCCCATTTGCTCCAATTCATCAAGTCTTTCCTCCCTTTTTGGATTCTTTGTTCCACATGACGTGGATTCATCCGACAAAAACAGAGATTTTCTTCATGAATTCAATGTAACATGGGGTGAGTAATTTATAAACAATACACACAGTGAGTGATTTTTTCCTAAAAATATAAGGAACAGTAGCTACTGTATTATTCAGAGCCAGATCGAATGAAAAACACGTTGAGCCAGATGCTCTTTGAGCACATTTTTGAATCATCATCTGAGGATGCTGTGAATGGTGAGGGAAGAGCTGCTGCTGCTTTTACAGTGAATGGGCCAGACTCCATTTGTCCTGCCTGGTGTCCACTGTGTGAAACCCAAGCTCCTCTGGTCTGAGGTAATGCTATAGTGTTTGCAGACGGCTGCATGAGTGGATCGGATGACGGCAGGGTGAGACGCTTCCATTTTTAATCACCTCACCGACACACACATCCTCACTCTCCCTTTGTCTCTCTCTTTCATGTTGAGACTGTTTTTTTCATGTTTTTTTTTTAACCTCTCCCAGCTCTTAATTTAGCAGTAACGTCCTATCAAACTACTTTGTCAAGATGACAGAGCATGGTTTTTCAAAAATCTGTTTCACTTTTATCAGAACACGAGGTTGATTCTGTTCCCATGAGCCTATCATAGATCAAACTACAGCACACTGTAAATAGTAAGAGTTGAACAGGTTCTTCTGGATAAAGCCTGTTCTGTGAAATCCCCTAAAGGCACAGACAGACAGTCAACACTTCGCAGAATGAGATGTGGGATTCTTTAAGGACACACACCTGAGTGTTACACGTGATACAGAAGAATACTATTCAGGCAGTGACTGTAAAGGTACAGCACAGTCATCTGGTTGCACCACTTTGAATGGAGATCAAAGGGCAGACATTTTCCACATTATGTGGGACGAACGTAAGAGGGAAATTGAAGCGTGTGTGTGTGTGTGTGTGTGTGTGTGTGGTCAGTTTATAACTGTATTCAACAAAAGAGCTTTGGACAGTCCACGATGAGGCTGCAGTTTCAGAGTGAGGAGGACTATGGTTAGCATTAGTCTTTTTTTGGCCCGTTTCCCTCTATGTAATGCAAATCCCAAAATCCCCCAACCTCACCAAAGGGTAATCAAGTTGCCATATGAGAGCATGAGCAGTCAGTTTTCCCAAACATCCAGGCATCTTAGAATAGATCATATAATAGGGATTGTGTATTTCAAAGAGGAAAAAATATTCAGATCAGGTATTTAAAGGGACAGTTTACCCCCAAAGTTAAAAATACACATTTTTTCCCTCATCTGTTTTGCTATAATTTAGATTGCGTTGGTGTGAGTTGCCAAATGTTGGAGAAAACAGCCATAGAGATGTCTGCCTTTTCTCAAATATAATGGAACTAGGTGGCACTGCTTACTGAACTATATCTGCCATCTGTATCACCACGCAGGAGGAAGCGTGCATCTACTCATGGCCGAGAGGTTTCTGCTCAAGACAGCACAAGATGTAAACATTAATTGTATCCTCCACCTGAGCTGTATCATCAGCTTGCTCGGTGCAAGGTGAGCCTGCAGTAGATGCTCCTGCGTGGAGATACATTGGTAGGTGTAGTATGATAGAAGAAAATAGTTCCTACATGAAACTGTTCACAACAAGGTCTGTGGATTATCTCGAGTTACCAGGTCATGATTTCTGTAAAGAGACGTTGCTGTTGAGTTTTTTCAAATGTACTTTTTTGCTGCTTTCAGCACCACAAGCAGAGTGCCGTCTACTCATGCGTCTGATCAGGAGGCCTCCTGGGCGCCTCCCGCTGGAGGTGTTTCGGGCACATCCCACTGGTAGGAGGTCTCAGGGTAGACCCAGAACACGCTGGGGGGATTACATATCTCATCTGGCCTGGGAACACCTTGGGGTACCCCAGGAGGAGCTGGAAAGCATTGCTGGGTAGAGGGATGTCTGGGGCGCTTTGCTCGGCCTGCTGCCCTGAGCAGATAAAAATTGATAGATACTCATGTTTGGCCATGTTGTGTATGCTGTCTGTTAAGTAGCATTCCATTATTTACTTACTCTACAGCAGGAAACAACACACTCAAAGAAAAGTTCTGTGCCAGAAATTCACCCTACTTCAAAATAAAGTGTGTTTTTCACAAACACATGAGTCACCTGAGGTCAATTCATAATGGACGTGACCCACCAACCACTGCATTATATTAGAAAAGGGCAGACATCTCTACAGCTGACATCTCCAGCACTCGGCAACTCACACCGAAAAAATCTAGACTGACTCATAGCACTACAAGTAAGAGGCAAAATATGTATTTTTGATTTTGGGGTAAATGGCAGCAATGCTCTGAAAAAAATCTTGGAAAGAAGCAAACTTGAACTACTTTATAAACGGTTAAATAAAAAAATAAAAAAATCTTAACCTGAATGTAACTACAGTTATACAGTATAATATACAGTGGTGTAGTCCCTGAAAAGTAGAAGTAGAAGCATGACATTAAAGAAAGTGGGCTCCCTTCTATAAAACACACTAGGCCCTTGTCTTAAAGACTTCTTTAGAAAAAAGTCCTTTATTGTGAAAATGACCTTAAAGGAAATTTCATCAGCCACACTTCTGTCAAATTTAAGATCAGATACTCTGTACAGTGCAGTTGTGGCTGCAGTTTACACAACCCCTGTAACAAATTCACATGAATCATGACCACCCGCTTAATGAGAAGCTCTAGTGTGGAATTTTGTCAGTGACATAGAATAAATGATTTGTTCAACTGTTTCCTCTTTCTCAGTAACCGGGTGAGTGCGACAGGTCTCTTGTTTGGCCTGCAGTATCAGCAGATGTCAGGTTCCCACCCTGTTAAGATGAATTCAACAGAAAGTCACAGGGTTAATCATTTACTTCTAACATGATAATGGGATCAGCGAGAGCATGCATTTGTAACCGAGCTCACTGGTTGGCTGGACATGTGAGTCAATGAAGGATTGGTAGTTGTTTGTGCGTAGCCTGAGGTAACCTTTACACATTAAATTGTATGCTTAACGTTTTTGTGGATGGGCTACACCAAACTAACAAAGACTGTCTCTATTCTTCTGTCTCTATTCTTCTGTCTTTGTTATGACTTTATGTCTTTGTTGTTGTATTATTTTAGTACCAGGAAATGTTGCACCATACTCAAAGAAATTGTAAAATTCAAGTCAAGCATGCTCTGTTTCCTAGAAGAGGGTGGAATAGAAATAAGAGCCCAGAGAGAAATTGGACAGATGTGTGGAAACACAAACTTTAAATGTTTTGGCATTCGCATGTCTTTACTTTAACACCTGGCTGCAGCATGGACCACATTTAAATAAAGCCTGTGACCACCTCCTTTAAGCTAAACCCAATCTCCTGTCTGTATTTTTTGGAAGATACCAGAGACAGAGGGAGGGAGGGAGAGGTGTGTAGAAGCTGTGTGTGTGTGTGTATGTGTGTGTGTGTGTGTGTGTGGAGGGCAGCAGTGCTGGCAGTAACATCAACAATGAGCTCATGTTGGCCCTTCCCATCTTGGCTTGACTTTTGCTTCATCCCTCGGGGGCACGCAGGATGATGAGCGCTACGGCGAGGTGCTATGGGGCCCCTTTGTTGAATTGCAGCAGGAGTTACCTTGCATTGCTAGCAGAGGCAGAGTGGATCAAGATGGTAAAGGGCACATAGCGACCATCCCACAGCACAGTTTGTTTTGGAAGCAGACATATGTCTACGGGAATTAACGCACGCATCTCAGCTGAGCCAAACTGATGGCGCTGGATCCAGACGTAGCAGTCAACAGATGCTCGCTGTGGAAATAGAACTGAGTTCTATCCTTGGAAACACTGCATGATTGTTTGTTTGTTTACCATGTATGACTCAGAGCAGCTTTGAGAGGGAGATGTTGTTCAACCCCACACACAGCAAAAAGACCATAATGTGGGCCTTTGTTCTGAATCCACATGAAGAGATCAAAAACGGGTCAGAAAGGCATTCCAAACACTAAACAAAGGCTTTTTCCTCCTACAAGACATGGGCGTTGACAGCTTCCACATAAAAGCTCCCAGTCAAGTTGAACTTTCTGCTTCTGCAGAAAGTGACTGGGACAAGCCTCAACCTTGCAGACAATACACACTTGTTGTAAAGCGACGGATTCCATGGTAATTCTCCAAAAAAGCAGGAAGAGACAATAACTGCAGGGTCATTTGAGTGCAAGCCAACAAACACTTGAAAATAAAAAAATGCGAGGGAGTTTGCAGAGAGGGGTCAGGTCACATGGAAGACAGTTCAAAAGCCTCGGCTGCAGCAGGCCTGATGGTTGCCGTGACTTTGTTCTGCATGCACATGCAAAACTGAAGGAAGCTGTCATTATTTAGGCAAAGAATACTTATTCAGCGATGAGAGGTGTTTGCATAGATTCAACTGCAGGAAGCTCACACTAAACTGCAGCCGCTGCAGTACAGGGCACAGGACCTGAGGGTAATAGAGGAGAATAGGAGGAAACAGTGCCAACACACACACACACACACACACACACACACACACACACCCTGTTAGGCCTTACTGGAATCATGATGCCCTTTGGATTTCCTTACATGACACATGTGTGTCACCTCCAGCCAGAAGTAATTTAGTCAGTGGCAGGCCGACAAAAACTGACAATAGCTTGTAATAGATGCCTTAACAGCACTGTGTACAGGGCGTGTTTGCATGAGGCGAGAAACACCTTGACCTCAAATGACCTCTTTACTGTAATGCAGCTGAATAAATGATTTGTTATAACACGCCTTTAGTGTGACTGCTTTCCTTTTTTAGGATATGTAAAAATAAGGTGGAAAAACGTGCTTGCAATGAGTAAAATCAGCTGATTGTGATTGCTATGTAAACTGTGTTACTGTCATTCTACTGTAATGAAACACCCTGAACACTAGTTACTGTGTCAGCATGATAAGGTGTGCATTAGGATGAATAAACACATCATTATCGGCTGTCTCTGCAGGGTGACATGTAGAGAATGGGCGAATGCTGACACCTAGTGGATTATGGGTTCTTGCCCAGCCACAGTGAGTCCAGGAGGAGGAAGAGGAGGAGGGTTGGATCAATGTAACAGTTGCTTACATTGTGTGTCCATCTGGATGATTAATTACCGGCCTGCAGGCTCACTGAATGCATAATGAGTTTTTGATAAGGGTCGGGTAAGCTACTGTTTATCACAAAGAAACCATTAGGGCACGTTTAGCATGGTGTTAATTCTTAATGAGTTTGTTTATGGCCTATTGCTACAACTCAAGACATTTTATTTCTATTCTTGATACAGGCCTAGTTATGTTTATTTATTGCAAAGCTTCTCCTGCCGTGGTAACAGAAATATTAAAGGCATTGCTGATCTGTTTGTTCACCATTTGGGTCCTGAGTGAAATGCAAGTGAGCAGACATGGTCCCGAGAGGATTAAACCTTAATCACTTTGGTCCTTATTTCTCTGACCCCAACGACAGGTCATATTGAGTGGTTGTAAGACTTGCTGATTTTAAAGTCACTCTAATCAATACTGAGGGGACAAATCCATAGAGAACTCTGCAGTTCCCGTCAGCTCTATGGGCCGTTTCGTCTCTTTCAGGTCATTGCTTTGGTTTTATGGCCCACAACAGGCGAGCAACTGTTTCTCCAGAAAAGCTGGGGACACTTCCTGGCAAGCATTAAGGTTATTAAATGGGGGCAGAGACATGCTCTCTGACCCCATGGGAAAAATGTGGCATAACACATGCACAATGTAATTGAAGCTGCAGTGTTGGTGGGTTACAGATGGCGCTAGAAATAAAAGCATGGTGTCCACCTAGGCGCTCTACCCCTTTTCCACCAACATGGAACAGGCTCTGTTACGGTTCCTGCACCTAATTTTGAACTTGTCAAAGCATTTGGACCAAAAATGAATTGGTTTAGAGCCCAAAAAAATTGGTTCTCAGCTGGGACCAAAAAATGGAAACTGTCAGAATGAAAGACCGTACAATGGTCTCATTAATAGTTCGTCCATGCTTGTCTTTTGATTATTAACAAATACTAGTCCATACCCATTGAGAGCACAGTTGCCCACGTACAGTTTCACATGGTGTGTGTTTGGGATACAGGTCATAGGAAATTACAGTTTAAATAGTCAACTGAACCCATTAAGAAGAGCAGAGCATGTATTCAGACAGAGTTTTTGTGAATTTGATAGTATGATTGCTTTATTGAAAGTACAGTAGTACCATTGCCAATAGTGGGATAGTTAGTGGGCTAAAACTGTACACTAGTAGTTGAGGTAGCACGTTGAAAGACAGATAGTTAAAGTCATTGCCTTATAGAAGCTCAGTTTTAGTAAGTTTTCCAACTTTTGCCAAGAGGGAACTTTAG
>NC_065523.1:22533868-22549362 GCF_006386435.1 Epinephelus moara | reverse complement strand
TCCCATGACCCTCTACCACTGTGCCAAATTTCACATGGATTGACCAAGTCAGTGAGGAGAAAAATGTGGAACACACACACACACACACACACACACACACACACACACACACACACACACACACACACACACACACACACACAGTTTTTGTCATTATATAGTAAGATCTGTACTAACAGACCAAAAGCTTACAGGTAATCAAAGCTATCTTTCATTTTGCGTCTCCTGTTAACTTTCGCCCTCCGTTGATGACGCATCTGTGATAACAATGGCTCTGCTCAAAACTGGTTGAAACATGGGCTGGTTCGCTAGATAGCACCAAGTTCCCAGAATCCTGAGCTGAACCACTTCAAGAACCAGAGCCAGTTTGGTGGAAAGGGAGCTATTTTTGGCCTCTTTGTGTGCGCTTGGTCCAACAGAACTTTTTTGGTATGCTCCGATGGATGGCAGCCAATATTCCTTAGAAGGTCTTCATAAAGAAAGCATTTGTTTTTTAAATTAAGGACCTTTTCAGTAACTGCAGACTTGTAATTCTCACCCATATCTTTATCTTATGAATAAAATATATTCTGACTCAAGGCCAACTTTTGATGCCTACGTGAAACAAATCAACTATTCCCATGTTTTATGAAACTTTGTCAGCTCTTCAGCCTTTCGGCAACTGCAGACCAGTATGCAGTATCACTTTTTTACCTCCTTGCACCAGGCAGCAGAAAAGTTAGTGAAGGTTTAGGTGAGAATCTAGTGAAGCATTTAGCTGCTAAAACGTTGAGTATTTCCCTCAGGAGCCAGGGAGAGTCAATAGTGGACTTTGTTCGGCTGGCAGAAACAGCGTGTGCTAATGGTATTTATTTTCACTCAGGTTTGATTTACATAATCAAATGAAATTGTTGTACTTATTTTTCTTTTTTTATGGACCCCAGGAAGAATATCTGCTGTGCTCGTTAAAGCTAATGGGGATCCAAATAGAAAACAAAAGGTTTACATGGATTCAGGTGTGACATTTAAAAAATCAATAATGCTACAAGATTCCTCACTGTGCCCAAAATCTGGACAAAGAGCAGGTTTTCTTTGCTTTGTAAGCTTTTGGTTGTTACTCATAGCGACCTGCACAACACACTGTAGTTTTAATCACAGCATCAACTGCGGTCATTGCTGTTTATTTCAAGGGCTTCCAGGAATGTCTCCACATGGACCTTCTAAATCCAGATTTAGAGAAAAACACAGTGTTTCTAGCTTTGTGGATTTATATAAGCTTAGTAGAAAATGTTATAAAGATTCAGGTGGTGTCTTGAATCAGATTAGCGGCCATGTGTGTCATGGTTTATTGGGTTAGCATGTCTCTGGAAGGCATGACGCCATTACAGCTGCTGCAGCCACGCTGCATGATATTTCCAGGCAGCTGGAAAACATGAAGCCTGTTTCTCACTGACAATTTACTCCGAGCCCTTTTTGCATTATTTGTTGGCTTCATTTAACCTTATTAGCCCAACATGGACTGCGGTTGCCGGCAATTTGGTAGCGCTATGAAGGAACCTGCAGTGTGGAGATAAGGATACATCTGGCTTCCACAGGAACAATTTATCACTGTCCGCTGAAATAAACCCAGTAAGACAGAGAATGTGGAGGAGAGAGGGGGTGACGAAGGTGGAGGAAAAATAAAGCTATTTGTGTGATGCACTCACTGCCCCGTCTCCATTTTCCTTTCTCATGGGTCATGGTTGACAGTATTGTGCTGCTTTCATCAACAGGAAGCACCACTTTTCTTTTAAGAGAAGAGAATATGTGATCCATCCCACTATTCATATCACCTCTTTCCATTTCTGTTTTGATCTGCCAGTCTGAATTCATACTTTTTCAACATTTTGTCACACAGTCATTATGTAGAGACATTCTATTTTTCTTTCCAAATGACCAGACCCACTGCAGGGAGGCTTTCTATCTCTCTTTCCTCTCAGTAAAAGTAACTGAGAAATTTATACAAACGTTTTGTAATACCTCTCTTTGTCAGCTGTCATACAAGCTTTCAATTCAAGTCACGTCACAAGTCTTCAACAGCAAATTGTCAAGATGCAAGACATTCAGGTTTCCGAATGAAAGAGGTGGGGCCAAGTTAGTGTTTTGTAAGTCTCAAGTCTTTGCCCTCAAGTCCTGAGTCAAGTCCCAAATCCTAAACTTTGAGATTTGAGTCCGAAACAATTCAAAATGCACTCTTCTGAAGATGTAATGCCATCTTGAAAATGGAATATTAATATAATAAATTTACAAAAATCATAAATACTTTGTATTTATTTGTTAAAATAAGTTTGTGACTGAAGTGAATAAAGTAAAGTAAGTAAGAAAGTAAAGTAACTTAAATGTAGATCACATAGATCACAAAGTGCTTTACAACATACAAGAAAACAAAACCAAAACCCAAGCCAAGTACTTAAAAGTGCTGAACTATTTGCACAGTTCATGCTAAAAAATGATGTAAAGAATATACACAGCTTGTACATAACAGTCACCCAAATGCCTGTCTAAACAGATACATCTGTAGCTGACTTTTCAATAAAGCCACAGAGACAGCAGACCGTAAGGGTGTAGGCAGAGCATTACAAATTTAGGTGCTGCCTCAAAATCTTGATCACCACCTGTCTTCAGGTGGGTGTGAGTGACAGACAGCAAATTCAGCACCACCACTGCAACATTCTCTCCAAATACAATTTACTAAGCTTCGACAATGTAAGTACATTATCAAACATTTGCTTAGTACATAAATTAATCAATAATGCGGCCCCCTCACCATTAAAAAAATTCATACTCCCCTGCTCTGAACAGAGAACAACAGCTTTAAGATCTGCGACGAGAGGAGACTGTGAAATCCCACAAAGAAAGTCATCCTTTGGTCAATCTGCTTTCTCCATCAAGGCCATCGGAGAATGGAATAGACTCCCGAGTGATTTGAAAATCAACAGGAATTATCACAGTTTCTGCCTTGCCACAAAGAAATGGCTCCTGAGTAAACAATGTTGCCAACATTAGGTGTTGCTGTCAGATTTCCTGTCTGATTCTCTGTCATTATGTCTTGTTTTGCATTTCTCTCTTCTGCTGTTTATCTGAGCTCTGTTAAAGATATTCCTGTCATATTACCATTGCTGGTATTTAATCATCCCTGTAATCCCGAATTACCATCGTTGGTATCTAGGTTTCTTATCACTGTACTTTAAACTATAATCAACGTTTTTTTGCTGCTAAGAGCACTTTGTTGACTACCAACAACAACACCAGCACTTTATCTATGCACATTCCTGCCTTGCACTTAATATCAGGAGCTGCTACTTGGACTGCCCTTTAGTGTTTTGTAAGTTGTTTCTCCCTGCACTGTAACAACTTGGTTATTTTAAATGTGGAAAATGTATGTCTGTACTGTCTCTGTGCTGTCCTCTGTTCATCTGTATTTTAGGTTTCTTTGTTTTTTAGATTGTGGTCAGTGTATATTGTAAATTATATGTTGGGACTACAGATGGAAATTAGTAGTTATTGCTAAATTTGGTGCAACCATCTCCTCATTTCTTGTAAATGATTAATGGTATTGCACACTGTCCCTTGATAAACTAAACTAAACTAAACTAATTCAACGTATTTGGCCTAAGAGAGCAAGCTGAATAATATGGGGGAAGTAGTTCAGCAACATAAGCAGGAGCCTGACCATGTCATGCTCGGTGAGTACGAATGAGAATTTTGAACCGGATCCTTTACGTGACAGGGAGCCAGTGAAGAGATTTTTGTACAAGGGTAGTATAAGGCTGTCTATTTGATTCAGAGTCACTGAACTTGATCTTAAAAAAAAAACAAAAAACGTAGTGCTGACGATGCACCTTCATAGCATATAGCATTATTACAACCACAACAGAAGGAATTTTTGTCCTGTCTTGTTGCACAATGTAAATGAGAATGGAGAAATATAATGAAATAGAATACTCTGATGTCCTATGCAGCATCGTTGACCTTAACATACTTTGTAATCTTAAGGCCAAATCGCACGCTAAAGTGCCCTCTTGGGAGCCAAAACGCGCGCCAAAATGCACTCCTGGGAGCCAAAACGCATGTTAAAGTGCCCTCTTGGCAGCCAAAACATGCGCTAAAGTGTCCTCTTGGGAGCCAAAACGCGCGCTAAAGTGTCCTCCTGGGAGCCAAAATGCACGCTAAAGTGCCCTCTTGGGAGCCAAAACGCACGCTAAAGTGCCCTCTTGGGAGCCAAAACGCGCGCCAAAATGCCCTCCTGGGAGCCAAAACGCATGTTAAAGTGCCCTCTTGGCAGCCAAAACATGCGCTAAAGTGTCCTCTTGGGAGCCAAAACGCGCGCTAAAGTGTCCTCCTGGGAGCCAAAACGCACGCTAAAGTGCCCTCTTGGGAGCCAAAACGCGCGCTAAAGTGTCCTCCTGGGAGCCAAAATGCGCGCTAAAGTGCCCTCTTGGCAGCTAAAGTGCCCTCCTGGGAGCCAAAACGTGCGCTAAAGTGCCCTCTTTGGAGCCAAAAAACACACTAAACTGCCCTCTTGGCTGGTTAAAACATGATAAACTGCTCTCTTGGGTGGTGAAAACGCGTGCTAAAGTGCCCTCCTGGCTGGCAAAACACACTAAACTGCCTTCTTGGGTGGAAAAAACACACTAAACTGCCCTCTTGGCTGGTTAAAACATGATAAACTGCTCTCTTGGGTGGTAAAAACGCGTGCTAAAGTGCCCTCCTGGTTGGCAAAACACACCAAACTGCCTTCTTGGGTGGAAAAAACACACTAAACTTGATAAACTTGATAAACTGCCCTCTTGGATGGTAAAAACATTACTGTTGCAATGACTTTTATGTTGGGCCCTTTTTTGATCTATATTGAGCCAGAACTATATCTCACAGAACCAGTTTGGATTATCTGGTGCTAATATGGTGTTAAAATGCACTAGAATACAGGAAATGGCATCTACTTAATTGAAAATTAAGTAGATTTATTTCTTTCATACATCCATGTCTCTGTGTGTTCTTCAAAGTCCAACGCTGAATCTACACAGTTCTCGTGGATGCTGATCCTAACTACAAACTAACTTGAGTAGTCTGTCTAGTTCAGGGGTCAGCAACCTTTACAGTCAAAGGAGCCATTTTTTAATCTGCCTGGAACCACAAAACATATTTGAGCCTTATAATGAAGGTAGCAGTAAGGTTAAATTCAGCCATTAACATTACTAATAGATCTAAATGAGCCTTTATTTATGTTTTACCACAAGGTAGCTACTAGCCAGTGGGCTTTTTATGACTGTTAGGAGCTTTAAGTTTGCAAGGTTGGCAGTAAGCAAACAAATATGTCCTTATATCCATTCTCTATTGTCCTCCAAGACTTTTTTTCAATCTGGAATCCATAGTGATCTTAGCTAGGGATATTTAAGACAAGCTTTTGAGGTTCAGCAAAATTCAAAGGAAAAGACGATAGGCTGTATGACGCACATTTAGTTGATAAAATGTAAAAACTTCTTTTTTATTCAGTGAATGGGCTACACATTTTTACAGAGGAAAATGTAAGAATCTCTCAAGGCCTACAACAGTGAAAAATGAAAATGTTAAAAAAATTAGCTCTTATTAATTTCTATGTCATTTTTTGCCAAAGCCACAAGGAACCATTTGAGAGGGGAGAAAGAGCCGCATGTGGCTCCAGAGCCACAGGTTGCCTACCCCTGGTCTAGTTAGTCTGTTTTAAGGCTATATAATGTGCCATTTGTATAACATATAAACATGTCGAAAGTGCCCTCGAAAACACGCAGAACTTAGTGCCCTCTTCAGTGGCGAGAACGCGCTGTATGTGCGCTTTTTTTTCTTTTCGCCCCTGCCCTTCAAAAAGTCTGTGCACGCCACTGTTCTCAAGTCAAAAGGCTGAAGTCGAAGTGAAATTGCTAGTCACTGGTGATAAAGTCTGAGTTCAAGTCCTTTTTGATTTTGTGAAGTCGGGTCTGACTCGAGTCTAAGGTGCGTTCCTAATCACATTCTTTTTCTTTTGCAGCTGCCCTTTAGAATGATGTTGTTGCATGCAGTATGCACACAATAAATTAATACAGTACATACTACTCCCTCATTATGTTACACCCTGAACTTTAACCCTCTTACTCTTACATCCGTTACCATGGAGATAAAACAAGTTCTCCAAGCTCACCAGATGGAGGTCAACCTGAACACTTGTGATGTTGTTACTTTCCAATAAACAATAACTGCACAAAGTGAGGATTCTAACATATTATACTCACTGTCATTGTTATTTAATACTTTTGTCCTTTTGTTGTTAGTCATATTTAGGATTGTTTTATTCAGCTAAACAATTCATACTGTTATTACTGATCGACTGATCGTCACCTCAATGTCCTTTCAACCACCATTGCGGCTTCTGACAGTCAATGTGACACATCGTCCGCTGTGCAGAGGATTGTGGGTCAGAATAACCAGAAAAACATGTTGGCTTGCTTACTGCAAAAAATTGGACTGGGTGTAGTAGAACATCCTGGTATTTTTGGCATACTGCATTTGACATACTAAATCTACTTCTGGCATATGGATACTGGAACGCACAGCAAGCGATGTGACTTGAGTCCACACCTCTGCCAAATGATGACCATTGCTATGTTGCAGCATTTAACCTTCACCCTTGTAAAGGGTTTAGGGCTTCTTTGAACTTGATACATGTGTGACAGCCTACCCTGAAAACTTAATCATGTCCTTCACCCTTTTGACATCAGTTTAACACTGATGTTTTTAATTTGGCTGCTTTATATTTGATTTTTTTCTTGTTTTATTTACTTGCTGTATGCCTTTTTAATTGTAAAGTGTATTGGTGACTCTGCACTTTAAATAAAACTGATTGATTGTTATACTTTCTGGTGGGTAGCCTACACTCATACCTACGTGCAAATACTTGAAACCTCTCTTGAAACCATGACTCATACAGCAAAAAGTTGGGCAAATAGTCAAATAAACTGAGCTAACTCTGCTTATGATTAGTTTAACACTGACTACAGGCACAAAGCTTGGAACAATATCATAGTTAAACTTTCAAAATGGGTAATTGGAAGAATATTTGGACAAAGAAAACATAGTTGTGCTTTGTTGTTTTGGCACAAAGGTTGTTTAAGTGTCTATAATAACTCTTAGTAATGTAAAACAAAGAAATAACAACAATACAAAGAATAAAACTCAGAACTGCATGAACATCAATGATTGAAATCGGGTGCATAGTACCAGATAAATGTATGCTGTTCGATAATAAGTTGTGTGGCTGCAGTGAGGCTATAAAATTCCTTAAAACGTTCTGAACATAAAGGGAATAAAAATATATATATTGAGCTCATTCATTTCCTTTCAGTGATTTTACTTCAGGCCTGATAATAAAATATGGACTCTCCGCGGCACAGCTGCATCTATAAGGCCTGCCTGACATTATGAATTTTTTATTGCTTCACCATTTCACTGGGCAAAACAGATCAAGTCCTTTCTGCGCATCAAGACTGGTCAAGAGTCAAAGCCAGTGCACTCTTCTACATATTCCACTCTGTTGTATGTGTCTCTGTGTGTCACATGATTTCCACATTTATTCTTGCGTGAGCAATTCCTCCCATTTCATCAAACAAATGAACACGAGACCCACGGCACCTTCAATTTCCAGCACGATCCCATTACTATTGGTGCTCACTGAGCAGGGGATGGGTCTAATTAACTTTTCAAGTGGCTCCTAGGTAAGAGAGAACATCTTATTCACGTCCCCCCAGGGATTGAGTCCCCCCTCAGTTTATGAGACCACTCAATCCCGAGACATCAGCGCCATACACCCTTCAGTTGTGGAGCTAGAATGAAGCATTGCGGTGTGCTGAAGTGTCTAAAGAGGTTAAAGATTTTGGTAGCTACTGCAACAGAGAAGAAAGATGGTCTGAATCAGAATGCAGAGATGAGAGTGTCAGAGAATTAATCACATGGATTCTTGTGACCCTGTTGCTTTGGAAGGAGAAGGTGTGAAAATATCAGAAAATGTGCAAGATGTGCCTCGGGAATGTATATAATATATGCATAGTTACTCTCCTTTAGTTCCCTCTTCAGGGGTCAGTTATTTTTATATCATTTCAACAAAAGCATACTCCACAGTGTCTGACTACACATAGAACACTGTCTTATCCTTGCAGTCCCAGTGAACCCCTGAATGTTATCAGCTTTGGCTCAATAGTGGCTGTGGCTCAGGAGATAGAGCGGGTTGTCCCCTAATCAGAAGATCAGGGGTTCGATCGAAGTATCCTTTGGCAAGATACCAAACCCTCCAGATACTCAGTGAGTGCACACAGTACAGTAGCTTATTGTGTACTGGGTGGCATCTTGCACAGTTAACACTGTATGAATAGGTGAATGTGTTATGTAGTGTGAAAGCGTTTGGAGTGGTTAGAACACTACAAAGGCGCTGTACAAGTGGAAGTCCATTAGCAGTAATGGTAGTATTTCATGTGAAATGAATAAAAAAAATTTTTTAATCGGAGTTCCCGACCCATAAAAACAGTTGACCATACCTAAGGTCAATATTGCTGATAAAAACCTTGTAGAGGCAAAACTCTGAATGGCCCAATTCATTTAAAATCCTCCTTAAATGTTTTTTTTTTCATTGTGCTTTTCTTGAATGTGCTTCCGTTTAAGGACACTCTATCAATGACGCTCCACAAGGGCGAACTCCTTCTCTGTCTGTCTTTCATTCAGTAAGAACGATGGTTGCCCTTGATGCAGTGATGCATTCCCTTTCCTGTAACATCTTAGTGAATGTGCTTATTCACACTGATTGATCTGTAGAAAGAAAGTTATGAACTGATGGCAGCGACCGCAGGCACAACACACTTGTTTCATATCGTAAAATAAATGAAGCTGCTTGTCTTATGTTCAACGGCTACACCAGTGTCGCCATCGCTGAGATAATCGCTTTAGAAAACAACATGGTTTCTGACCTTTCCCTGCAGCAATGTCTTTTCTGTAAACTATATATTGTACTGTGCACGCTGTAAAAACCATAAAATAGACCATGAACATACAGGTGTTCAGTTAACTGTGTAAGCTCTCACAGTGTGTGATATGTAATTATGATGGTAACAATCGGAAAGAAAGCCGCAGTATATTACCCGAAGAGGTTCATTGAGGCAAGCACAAGAAACGCCACTTAAAAATGAATCCAAATGTGTTGGAGCAATCAAACAGCGGAGCTAAAAGCCTAATTAAGCTTGGTATCACGGAAACCTCAAAAGGCTCTCCTCTCTGGGCAAAAGTCCACGACTCATGACAAGGACATATTTCACAAAGGCAACTGTAGCGTCATCTTACAAAACAAGAGAGCTGATTTATGAATGTGTTGAGTGAATGCATGTTTGGGAGTCTTACAAAACAGCAGTCTGAGGGGAAATTTTGAGCGAGGGAAGTGGCTCTGATGAAAACAGGTTGTGCTTCTTCAATAAATTCTCAAAACTGAGTGCCTAGAGGTTGTCCGAGTCAAAATTACTGCACTCTGTCAAGGACGAGGGCACAGACCAAAGAGTAATGGCCTCGCACCAAGTTTGGTGTTCTTCTGCCAGAGAGGATTGAATTATTATGTTCCATAAAAGTTTAATGGGATTTCAGCAGGCCTAATATATAAAAGGAGGGCTGCAAGACTGAGCCGCTGTGCTTCGGTCCTTCCTTTATAGCTCTCTGCTCTCTGTTCCGTCTGAGACAGGATTACCAGGCAGGACGCTGCCAAACAAACAGCTGAGTGGACACAATGTTTCATGGTTTGGATTTTGATTCAATGGCTGCTGAGGCACTTTAATTCACGCTGCAAATCACATTCAGGCAAACATAAGCACACCTTTTAATGCTGCAGTGTCTATCTCTGCCATGAGCATCCTTAGCAAAGACTTCTGCACTTTTTTTCCCCATTACAGTGCTGAGTGGTGTAATTTAGAGGTGTGTTTAGTGCAGGTCTACATCTTAGGGTCAAAAATTCCACTTAAAACACACTCAGTGCACCTCACATTTTGGCTTGCAACTTCTAAATGTTCTTGTGTGTAATTAAACCTCCTTTTCCCTGAGCTTTCTTTATCCAGACGGAAAAAAATAATAATAATAATTAGAATTTTTTGATGATCCACCTTTCCCCTCATGTGTATCAGGCAGTTTATCAACATAATTTTGATCCTGCAAAAAGTGGTCTTGAAATGGCTGTTTCGACATAACACAGTTCCTTGGCCACCTAGTTTGTGAGGTGTCTCAGTTTTGACTTGTTTTTCTGTTTCTGTTCTGGAGATCCAGTGCTCACATGAGCAGAAAAAAAGCTTAACAAGGTTTATTGTCCTTCCAAAATTACATCTTGTACAGTCCACTACTCAATGTCCTACTGTATGTCTATATGTTCTCACGTATTACCCTTGTTACACATCTGTAACCGGTGGACTCCAGTGATGTCTGTGTTGTGTAGATATAAAGAGGCCCTGACCGTGGGTATCTTCGGAGGTGATCGCCGTTTATTCCTCTCCTGACAGCAAGTGGCAAAACAAAATCCTCCATCATACACAACCGTACAAACTCCAGCCCCTCTCCCACAGAGCACAACAGCAAAAGGGCCACGTTACATTCAGTTTAGCACAATGAAACACAACTGTACAAACTCCAGCCCCTACACAAATCAAGTGACACAAGATTATGTTAGCATAAAATGAACTTATAAACAGCTCAACAGCGCTAAAACAGCAATGACGCTACCTCTCCCACAGAGTACAGCAGCAAAAGGGGAGAGGCAAGGCGGGAGACACCCCTTTATAGGTGGAGTACCCCCAAAGGTGAACGTAGGGGTACAGGAACTGAATATCAAAAGTTCCACATATTGAGTACAGCGGCCTAAGCATGTCAGGTAATAACAACTGAAACAAATTTTGGTTTAGGGTGGGGGGTTCCAACCCAGGGTGAAGGAGCCCTCCTGTGCAGAGTGTGCATGTTCTCCCTGTGTCAGCGTGGGTTTCCTCCAGGTACTCCGGCTTCCTCCCACAGTACAAAGACATGCAGGTTAATTGGTGACTCTAAACTGCCCGTAGGTGTGAATGTGGGCATGAATGGTTGTCTGTCTCTATGTGTCAGCCCTGTGATAGTCTGGCGACCTGTCCAGGGTGTACCCTGCCTCTCGCCCAATGACAGCTGGGATAGGCTCCAGCGACCCCCAACAGGATAAGCAAAATGAATGAATAATACTCAACATTATGAATGTACATTTGACTTGTCACACATATTACTGCAGTATAATTGACCCTGTTACACTTAAACACTACGATCCACATCAACACAAACTTCATGCCGTCTTTTCCGCACGACCACACTCTCCTTTTCTCATGCACGCTAAGCTGCCTAAATAACTTGTGCCTGCATTTTAACATATAAATAAAGTATATATAAACATAGCTTAAGTATAGTCCGCTACCATACACTGTTCAAAATATACAGAAACTGCTGTGTGAACTTAAATAACATCCAAACCTTTATGTCATATCAACACAGACATTTTAACCAGCTTCAGTGGCTCTCACACTCAGGCTGTGACAAAGTTGTCACTGAACATACCAAAGGGAAACAGGCCTAATCAGAAGAGCTCAGTGGATAAATAAGCTCTCATTATATCTGTGCTTCAACACACTTTAACATACACAATGATCTCTGTGCAGCCAGTGGTACAGTAAAGCCTGAATCTTAGTTTATGGATGCCCCAGGCTGCTAGTATTGTAGGATGATTATTGTTTAATGAGCACCCTGTGGAGTCTTTCTTTTGTATATTATTCTGTTTTTTAGTACGTGTCATATTTCTCACCATTCTAGATGAGTTTCCTTTTAAATGCACTTTTTATTTTCTACAAAATGCATTTGCACTAAATGCAAACGCTGTTTTGGAAGCGTTGGAACCTGCATCGTTTTACCTTGATATCCTCTTCACGTCTTTTATCAGCACATTCACACCTTTTACAAAATATCACCCACATAAAAGGTTGTAACGCACTGAGCGTTATGACCCACTGTTGCCACATCTGCAGCAGTTTGAATGTGCAAATTTAAGTTTTATAGACAGCAGTGTTGCAACATATTGGTCAAACAACTCTAAATTCTTCTCAGGATGTCTCCAGCAATTTTTACACAATCGTTTTTCTGTCTGGCCTGTCTCCCGATGTGCTTCATTTACATTCCAGAGGCAGTCCCAATTCAATTCTAGTAACTGCAAGACGTGTTGTCTCAGAGCTGTATTGTATACACAACCCGTAAAACAAATATACAGTGCATGAGCGAGCATATAATCACAATGTTTTAGATGGTCTTATTGTCTCACAACACAATAATCCTCAGGATATTTGCACAATTTGATTACAGAGTGTGTCACTGACATTTAAAAGCATTTGATCAATGTGAGCCTTTTTCTATTGCCCACATACAGTATGCACCCACACTACAGCTGGATTGATGTTTCATTACTTTTCTCTCACAGTTAATAAAAAAGTTAAACTGTTAACTTCGGAAAGCATAAGCACGGTTTGTTCTGATCATGAAAAGGGAACAACACAATACATTTTACAGCAATACAAAGTGCTATGTGTTGCATTTGTTCTTTTTTACTACCAGTATGCAGAGAGGAGAAGTCTCATTCCTAGAAGTGGACAGCACAGAGAGAATATCACAACATCCAGTTGCTGTCTACTGCAAAGCATGCAGCAACACGCGCGTTCTGTACTGCTGAAAACAGCTTGCACGATCCCCATGAGTGCATTTACCATCAGTCCTGTTTCCATGATTAATGCATTTACCAGTAGGATGGGGATACTGTAGGAGGTTTGTCAGCAGGAGGCACAAAATAACATTTCCTCTGAAACTAACAAGCCAACATTGTCTTAACTTTGACACTGGCCAAATGCTAACGACTTTTCAAAAGCTGTAAAATGCTAATTTTTCTCTAACACATGGATCAACAGTACAGCATCTGTCCCGACGGTGTGCTGCAGTCGAGGTGGCTCCATCGCCATGGTGCTTTTCTGCTGCAGGATCAGCAATGTTTTCACTTGAATGAAATACCCAGATCCACTGTTGTGCATCATTTTTAAATGCAGTACACATATGGGTATAGAGGACGTGCAGAAGTCATCCTGAAAAGATTCCTGTAGCATGTGTGAAATGAAAATGTCCCTTTGAACATCTCTCCTTTGGCCTGCTTTCACACCACAGGGCGATTAATTTGCATTTGGGTTGTAGATGAAGCTGCTCTCTTTTAAATTACAAACATGTTTCAAGTCATACATCACAGAAAACCCACTGCTGAGTCAAATGGACACAAACTCTTACAGATTTTTTACGTAACACAATGATTATTTATATGCATATATAATGCAATATGGCAACAAAAGGCCGAAAGAAAGAAAATTATAGTGCTTATTTCCACAGTAATTGCACTCTTAATGGTTTGCCTCTTTGTTCTGTTTGTGTGGCCACATTTATAACAGTGGGGAGTGGGACAATGGACAGAAAATGATAGTGAGAGGATGAAAGGCAGCTGGCATCACAATAAGCCAGCAGACACAATCTATGTGTTTGTGGCTGCTGTTACGCAAATCCAGCTTGCGTCTACATTTTGTTGCCTTGGCCACTGACCCACTTGATGATATCAAATCTGTTCTACAGTACAGTACCAAAACTAAATAAATAACAATAACAGCAGCAATATACCCTCCTGTGGGCTTTTACACTCTATAGAGGCAGGACGCATTGGCTGGTTTTTCTGAATGAATGGAAAATTTCAAGTAAAAAAAAAGAAATGGAAAAAAAATCTGCTCCTTTTTATAAATTAACAAGATCTTTTTTTTTTTTTAGAATTCTGAGAAAAAAATTATTGAAAACAAATCTGCTCTGTTTTTCTGAATTGAGGAGATAAAAATCTCACAAATGTTTGTTCTTCTGAATTAAAAATAATTATTATCCTGTAATATAATAGCAGGTTTTTTCCATGAAAACTTTTTTACGGAATTCAAAATTACTGTAAATCTTCAGTTAAATGCCCAGTCCCTTTTACCTGCCCGGTGAAGCTACATATTTTGACATATAAACACCTGTCTCGATTAGACACCCAGCCTGGTTGCCAAGCAGTTCATTTTTATAGAAGTTCCTTGGATGTATAAAACCAGGTTGGTGGCTATCCACTAGGCTTCTGTTAGTTAGCTGCTTAGATCGTCCATATAAATATAATAGTTTGAACTTTTGTCAATATGGACATGCTACATATTGTTAGCTCAGTTAAACTCTCCACAAGTCAATCATTAAGTTCATTTTACTGAATCCATGAGCACCAAAGAATAATTTATTCAGATTTACCGGCAGGGTAAACAAGAAAGGCAGGGGAAAAAAAGGTGGTGACTCTCTACCTCTGAAGCGGCCATAAAGTCCAATTATGTGTCCATTTCTCAATTACCCGGTATGTTATTTGTATTCCTTTGGTCTGTAAGAGTCCTCAGATCAAAGGGTTTTTCATGATAATTAATCCAAGTTGTGAGTATTGCTTTAACAGGACAAAGTGGTGTCGTGTCGGTGTGCTGGGTTGCTGTAAAACGAGTGTTGTAACTCTTTTTCTCCTTGATGTGCTGTCTGTCAGAGCTAGATCAAATGAATGATTCATAACTGATATTTTATCTGAGGCCTAATTTTTATACAAGTGATATTCATACTGGTTTAAATAAGCAATTTAATTGCATTTCTTCATCTTTGCTGAGCAACAGTTTCGGGTGAAAGGAATTAAAGGCATGTCTCATACTACATACCCTTTTTTCGTTCTCACTCTTGGCTGTGCCAGGTAAAGTCACGCCACAACAATTTTTGTTTCCATCGCCACGCCATGCCACTCCAAGCTGCACTGGAGATGGACCCTCTCAGCGGTAGGTCCAAAAGGTGGGCAACCTGCCCTCAAGCAGGTAGCGGTGATGTCTGACTGACCGCAGCCAACCCCCACGTATGTTGCAAGACTCTACTCACCTCTGTCTGCAGGAGACCAGAGAGAGGTGCTTTTCAAAGTCTCTTTGTGTTCAGCTCTCAGTACTTTTGTGGCTTCTAACTGAATCTCTGTGGTTTGGAGTTTAGTTTCTCTCCTGCGTCCTGTTTTTACTTTCATGTTTAAAGGGAAATTTCGGTTTATTTCAACCTGTCTCCTATCGTCCTAAACTTGTTTCAAGTGACTAGTGACATAGAAATAATAGTTAGCATGTTAGCCGTTAGCCTAGATACAGCCGTAGCGCCAGACCTGTTAAAACGTAAGTGAACGGGCAACCTTCAAGTGCAAAGTTAGTCCACTAAACAAGCTTTTTTTCCACAAAGACCGCCTCATATCGTTAGGATAAATGTCAGAGAACATATAGAAAACGACATGTAAACGTGTTGTCTTACCTTACCGGTGTGCTGCCATGTTTGTTTATCCC